>NW_017618780.1:2500-5000 GCF_001879475.1 Ipomoea nil | reverse complement strand
ACTCGTACGAGGCCTACGGGACGAGGGGGGCCCGTCCCAACACGTTCCGAAAAAAGTCGACCGGCACCTCAACTACCATACCCCCCTATAGTAGTTAAAAAAAAAAAAACCCCAGTGACAGCAGTAGACACGGTTTGTCCCGTAAATCACACGGTCATTTCGGGTGGTTCCGTGCATTTTTTTTCAAATGTTATTGCATGGTCCTTTAGTTTAGAGCATTTTAACAATGCTTGGTAAATTTCAAAGCGTTTGGATGATTATTTCATTGAAAACGACGATGTCCAAATTTATGCCCAGCTGTCCGCAAAGTTCCTTGTCTGACTTAGCCAAGTACTTGGGATTGTTGGGAATGTGAGAGGAATATATGGCATATCGTTTGCCTCACTAATTAAATAGTACAATAAGCTCTAAAACAAATGTATATGCCATTTTGGCACGAGAACGACGTAAAACGACATAGGCCAAGGCATAACACAGAACCGTCGTAAAAGTACTGGGGTGGCAGGCGGGTAAACCTCTGTTGCGTGATATTTTCCGCATCCGTCCGCAACTGTGCGCAATTTGGGCGCCCTCGTTCCGCATAAGTCCGCAACCTCGGCACCCTCGTTCCGCATAAGTCCGCAACCTCGGCACCCCCGTTCCGCATAAGTCCGCAACTTGGGCACCCTCGTACCGCAACTTTCCGCAACCTCGGCACCCTCGTACCGCAACTTTCCGCAACCTCGGCACCCTCGTACCGCAACTTTCCGCAACCTCAGCACACCCGTACCGCAACTTTCCGCAACCTCGGCACACCCGTTCCGCATAAGTCCGCAACCTCGGCACCCCCGTACCGCAATTTTCCGCAACTTGGGCACTCTCGTACCGCATAAGTCCGCAACTTGGGCACCCTCGTACCGCAACTTTCCGCAACCTCGGCACCCCCGTACCGCAATTTTCCGCAACCTCGGCCCACCCGTACCGCAACTTTCCGCAACCTCGGCCCACCCGTACCGCAACTTTCCGCAACCTCGGCACCCCCGTACCGCAATTTTCCGCAACGTCGGCCCACCCGTACCGCAATTTTCCGCAACGTCGGCCCACCCGTACCGCAACTTTCCGCAACCTCGGCACCCCCGTACCGCAACTTTCCGCAACCTCGGCACCCCCGTACCGCAACTTTCCGCAACCTCGGCCCACCCGTACCGCAACTTTCCGCAACCTCGGCACACCCGTACCGCAACTTTCCGCAACCTCGGCACACCCGTACCGCAACTTTCCGCAACCTCGGCACACCCGTACCGCAACTTTCCGCAACCTCGGCACCCTCGTACCGCATAAGTCCGCAACCTCGGCACCCTCGTACCGCATAAGTCCGCAACCTCGGCACCCTCGTACCGCATAAGTCCGCAACCTCGGCACCCTCGTACCGCATAAGTCCGCAACCTCGGCACCCTCGTACCGCATAAGTCCGCAACCTCGGCACCCTCGTTCCGCATAAGTCCGCAACTTGGGCACCCTCGTACCGCAACTTTCCGCAACTTGGGCACTCTCGTACCGCAACTTTCCGCAACTTGGGCACTCTCGTACCGCAACTTTCCGCAACTTGGGCACCCTCGTACCGCAACTTTCCGCAACTTGGGCACCCTCGTACCGCAACTTTCCGCAACTTGGGCACTCTCGTACCGCAACTTTCCGCAACTTGGGCACCCTCGTACCGCAACTTTCCGCAACTTGGGCACCCTCGTACTGCAACTTTCCGCAACTTGGGCACCCTCGTACCGCATAATTCCGCAACCTCGGCACCCTCGTTCCGCATAAGTCCGCAACCTCGGCACCCTCGTACCGCATAATTCCGCAACCTCGGCACCCTCGTACCGCATGAGTCCGCAACTTAGGCACCAACGTTGCGCATGAGTCCGCAACTTAGGCACCAACGTTGCGCATGAGTCCGCAACTTAGGCACCAACGTTGCGCATGAGTCCGCAACTTAGGCACCCTCGTTCCGCATGAGTCCGCAACTTAGGCACCCTCGTACCCCATAAGTCCGCAACTTGGGCACACTCGTTCCGCATGAGCCCGCAACGTAGGCACACTCGTTCCGCACAAGTCCGGCACTTAGGCACACTCGTTCCGCATGAGTCCGCAACTTAGGCACGCTCGTTCCGCATAAGTCCGCAACGTAGGCACACTCGTTCCGCATATGCCCGCAACGTAGGCACACTCGTTCCGCATATGCCCGCAACGTAGGCACACTCGTTCCGCATATGCCCGCAACGTAGGCACACTCGTTCCGCATAAGTCCGCAACCTCGGCACCCTCGTACCGCATAAGTCCGCAACCTCGGCACCCTCGTACCGCATAATTCCGCAACCTCGGCACCCTCGTACCGCATGAGTCCGCAACTTAGGCACCAACGTTGCGCATAAGCCCGCAACTTAGGCACCCTCGTTCCGCATAAGTCCGCAACTTAGGCACCCTCGTACCCCATAAGTCCGCAACTTGGGCACACTCGTTCCGC
>NW_017618779.1:0-15296 GCF_001879475.1 Ipomoea nil | reverse complement strand
GGGTGGACCAAAAGAGAGGGGGATGGCGCGAGGGGGGAGAGAATTGAATAGAGGAGACACGCAAAGTGAAGAAGGGCGGGGAGGGTAGGAGGGATGAAGTGAGAGGGGGGGAATGGTGTGAGATGGGGGGGTGTTGGGTGTGGTTGTAAATGAGGTTGAGGGGGGAGTGGGGAGGAATAGAGCTCAAGGCAAGAGAGACCAGGCGCCATGGGAGTAACAAGGGACCGGACGTGGAACAGGCAAACCACGCCGGCTGGGGGTAGACTAGTACCAAGGAAGGAAATGAGGGGAAAGAGAAACGAGAACGGGTGACAAGGAGCTAGTGGGACGCCAGTAGATCAAGAAGGAAGTCGTGGGTTAAGAAACGGTAGGGGCACCCGTGCGATGCACGAATGGGAGTGGGGATGTAAGATATGAATGGATAAGGGGGCGGCACGATGCGAATAGGGGAAGTGTGAACGGGGATGAGGTGGGAGCGAATGGTTCTGCGAAGTTTAAGGAGGGTCGCAGTAGCTTGAGGTGGAGGTAGTAAAGTTAGCGAGAGAAGTGTTTTACAGAAAGAGATACGGATATGTGGATAGGAAACAAGTGGGTAAGGTGGGGCAAGAAGGAATACAGAAGGTACGGGGGAATGACACGTGGTTGAAAACCGGAGGTAAGGACAGGAGGGTAGGTACAGAAGTTTGGCCAGCCTCGGCTGTAGAGCTAAAACCATTAAGCAGGGCAGGATCGAGTGATCGGGAAAAGCCACGTACAAGTTGACGGCGAGGAAAGACTGGTGTGGTTCAACAAGAACGCGACGGGGGGTGGGGGGGACCCTGACGGTGGGGGAGAATGTCAGGTGCGAGGCGAGCAGAACGAGAAATGTGGCTGACGCTAGAAGGGCGACCGGGCAAGCTGCGGATAGAAGGGGGACGAGGCAGGCGCGGGGATAAGAAGATGGGTTGGCCTGGGGGCGGGCCAAGGAACTAGGCGGCCACGTCGACAATAGGAAGCGTGGCAATGTATGAACGAGGAGGGCCGACGTAGTCGGGGCCATGACCAGAGAGGGGTTAGGTTCCGCAATACACGAACAGGGCGGCACCAATTGATTGGCAATGAAGGAGGAGGAAGGTCCAGAAACGAACCGTAGAGGGAGAGAGAGAGGGGAGCAGGAGAGCCTGAAGGTGGAGCAATATCAGCGGGAGGTTTGGTGGAGAAGGGAGCACAGGCGGCAGGGGGGAGGTAGAGCCAGACAAAAGGGCACTAGGTTTCGAAGCGCAACGCCGTCGTAAGCGACTGACGGTGACCGCGGTTTGTGCACGGGGGGGTGGAAGCCACGTGCGGAGGGGCGGGGGGAGCATAGAGCCATTAAATGGGACTGCCACACGAGCAAGCGCGAGGCGTGTGTGTGTGTTAGAGGGAGGCACAGGCTTAATTAGTATGCACCAGTGTGAGTGGCCTTACACAAAGAGGCAAGTATGTTGCAGTGTGCAGGGCACACATGATACGGTGTGTTGAGCAGATCGAAAGTCGGGATGAGGATCTCGGCTGTGTTGTTGGCGGCGACGCGTCCAGCACATGCGAGAACTGTGCTTTGCGGGGGGGAAAGGCGGGAACGATTTTATGTGGGGGCACACGGTCACAGAAACCGGGGTGTGTAAGTAGCTGAGCGTCAAACAAACAGGTCCGGAGTGGAGGCGGTGCAAAGCTGTGGCTACCGCCAGGCTCCAAGGGGAGGGGCCCCAAATGGAGAGGTTCAATAGGGATAGGTGACCAGCGAGTGGTGAGAAGAAAAATAAAAGGTTACAATGAATGTGAAAGGGTTCGGGTGATGGTGGGAAGTGTGATTAGGGTCGGGACGGTAGAGTGTCAAGGGTGAATGGGATGGGTGAGTGGTAAAAGCAGGGAGGTGTGAGAGCGGCGCAGTTATTACCAGAACAGATGGCCCACAAAAAATCGAAAATCGCGCCGGCAAACAAAACCAGTTGGTTACAAACCCTGTATCCCATCGCAATTGGTCTGCAAGCCATCGTGTGAGAGAACCAATACCGTCTGTCTATCTTCGTGGGTGCAAGCGAAGCTCGCGGGTGAGGCTCAGTTCGTCGGAAGCCGCATACCGTGCAATTTTCCAGAAGTAGGAAGTAATTAATAGGGGCGCCCGCCTGGACACAAGTAGTTTAAAAGTGTCGCCGAGGGTATGACACAGGTTAAAAGTGCGATGGTATGACTGTAAGCTGCGGGAGAGGGGGGAATAGATTTTGAGTAGAGTCCACCGCCGCGACAGGGGTGAGTGATTTAAGGTGACCTGTGGCAATTAGAGCATGGAACATAAGTTGAGGACAGCATTACACTCAAGTAATAGAAAAAGAATGTTGGATGGTCAGAAAGAATTTGGGGGAGAAATACGGTAAGTTGATAATGCAGTAAATTGACACGAATTGAGTCAAGCATCACGGTAATATAATATGTGAGAACGTAGATTTCTGAGTGGATAAAGTAATCAAGATAGAAAAAAGATCTAGTGTAAAAGAGCCCATTGGAGTGTGTGAAATGAAGACGAGAAGTGAATATATGTTTGGAAGAGCAGAGTGAAGTAATGGGGGTGACTTGCAGGAGGGGGTGTAGAACAAGAGAGAGTGGACTTTATATAATGGGCAAGTATGACGGAAGAGACAATGGTCGGTAAGGATGAGTAGTAACGTGAATGAACATAGAATGTGGGACGTGGACGGGAGGGCATCGAAGGAACTGGATGAACGTTGGGGGACGGTGAGTAATGTTGCTGGGCACACGAGGAACTACAATAGGAGTCATAAACGGAGAGGAGTGAAGGGATGACTGCTACAGTGGGGGCGGAGGAAACAAACACTAGGGGTAATGCAGGGATGAATTAAAGAGTGACTTGTGACGGACCGGGAGATCGAGGGAAAAAAAAGGAAAAAAAAAAGCAAGAGTGGAGGGCGAGCAGGAAAAGAGCGCAACGGTAGGGAAGGATAGATGGGTGGGGGACAATGCTGTTGGCGGAATGAGGGAAGGGCGGCAGGGGATGGATGGAAAGGCAAATACTTATTATGGGAAAAGGTTAATAAGAATGGTGGATACGGGATGGGTATGTGGAGTGAGGGTTTAAAACTAAGACTTAGTAAGAAAAGAGTGGGAGTAACTGGGGAGGAAAAGAGATACTGTTAAGAAAAATGAGATATCAAGAGTTTCGGTGGTCAAATAGTAGGCGAGCAACCATGGTTGGTTGTAGGTAGCACGAATTAAGTGGGGACTGAATTGGAAAAAAGAGCTGGAGAAAGGGAGTAAATTCAAAAGCGGTGCAAAAGGGGGAAGCAATGAACGTGGGGGAGAAAGAAAGTGATATCAAACAGACTAATGGACCAAACACTTCCGACAATCAGCCTAATTTGATCAACGAGTGAGACTCTCTATTAACCAATAAGCGAACAGTGAAGTAGCCAGGAACCAAACACAATAGCCATAATAGGAAGGGTGAAGGGACGAGATGAGAAGGAGGGGGAAGGAAGAGGGAGAAATGTGAGGAAGGTGTAAAGAAAGTGTAAGAATGAGGATGGCATAGTGGTGGAGATTAAAGGATCAGGCAAGTGTTTGGTAGAAAAAGAAAAAGTACAGGGCAGGTGAACAAGGAAAGGGAGGTGTCATGTGGAACACACTGTGCAGCAGGTCAGCACGAAATGCCCCCCAACGAGTAAACCACAGTCAGCTGAGTATTTCTGACGATGAAAAGATTGGCGGGAGTGGAGAGAGTGACCCAAGCAAAAATTAAACGAAGATTGGGGGAGTGTAGGGGGGGCAGTGTTCGTGCTGGGGTGAGAGTTCCCACCATGAGGAGGCGTGTGGGGACGGCCACTGGAAGGGCGCGCAAATACATGGAGATGTAGAACTTGAAGGAGGGGGGGAAGTGGGTAATGCATGGCCGGAGCGAATGTGCGGAATAACAAGTGGAGAATGGAGGAGGTAACTTTAGAGGCAATGGCAACTATATGGCGGGGGCAAGAGCCGGTGAGCGGAATTGAATGAATAGGTTTGACTAGTGGATAACATGAGCGGGGGGTAAAAAAGGGTTTGGGGTAATTAACGTTAACTATACGTCCGTAATGATATTATATCAAATATCTGTAAAGAGTATAATTGTGGCTGCGGAAAAATGGCAGTATCGAAAAGCGCTGTGTTAAAGTTGAGTTTTCGGAGCAGAAGCGAGCTGATGACAAAAAATGGTTAAACAACAGCATGTGACTGGTGAAACCAAGGCAAACAGCGAATAGGGACAAACAATTGTCAAAATGACGAAGAAATTAACGAGGCTTACCATGACAGTTATCTTGTGACTGTTAATGTCATAAAAAGGTAGAGAATTTCAATAACGAAAGATACTGTGTAAAATTACAATCAAAGTGAAAGAAAATATGGATAAATCATTAGTCAGTGTAAAATAAATGATAAATAAGTACTAGAGTGTCAGGAATTAAATAGGGGGGCAATGGGACCCGAGTGGGGCAGAGGTCAGGCGCGACGAAACAATGCGAGACAGGACGCTGGGGCTGACGATGGAGGGATGTGACGGGAAAGGGTGAATTGCGCATATGGATCACAAGGTGAGGATGATAGGCTCAAACCAGATAGCCAAAGACTCGTTCGTTGATTGTACAACAGGCAGATGAGGGACGCACTGGGGGGAAGTATAGGGAGTGCGCTGGACGGAATTCAAGCTAAGTAGCGAACCAACGGGAAGTGAGAGTACAAATTGTCATAGAAAGAGGGGATGAGTTAGATGGCACGACGGGGATTCGGTGTACTTGGGGTGAGTCAGAAATGCCAGTGGAAGAAAGAGTAAGGTGCTGAAGGAAAAAACGGGGGGATAGAGAGGTGAGTTGGACCAGTTTGACGAAGGGAAATGGTGAGAGGAGGAGTAGGCCTAAGGACAAAAGAGATAACGGGAACAACGTAGGGAGAGGAATATGTTGGGGTGTGGAGGTGTGTACTTGGAAGAGCTGCGGGGTGACTGGCTTGCGGTAGGCATGAGTGCACGTTGGGGTTAACGGGGATGTTGTCTGTGTTCCGTCTGGAGTAAATGAGACAGGGTGGGGAAACTAAAGGTCAATAATAAAGGCGGCGTTTCGACCACTGGGGCCAGGGGGTAAGAGTGTAAGAAGCCATGGAGGTGGTGGTGGGGAGTAGAGAGAAGGCGAGTCTACTAGGTCGGACGTAGATAATAGTTCAATTAAAGCACACAAAATAAAGTAATAAAAAGTATGAATTATATGTGCATGGCGGGATCGAAAGGGGGCTTGTACACAAAATGTCATTCAGTTATTGAGAGAGATAACATGTGGAGAGGTGCCGGGAAAATATGGATTGTGCGGGTAGTGATTAGAAAATAGTGGGAAACTGGTTAAGGTGGGAAAGAGTGTTAGCGAAGACGGAGTGGGGTAGCTGATGGAGGTAATTAGGAGGGCTAAAAATTAGGGATTAACATGAGCTGGATTGTAGAAAGCGGGGTGTTGGAAATGAGGGCGGAGAGCGGCTGGATAATGGAGTTTGTCTCAAAAAGTAGGGAAAAAGGTGGTGTGAGAAGGAAGGGTTTAAGGGGACATGTGGAAGGTTGATCGAAATCTAGGTAAGCAAACTGATAGTGAGTGTGTGACGAAGTATGTCAAACAAGGAATAATAGGCAAAGAATGCCAATTGATGGAGTAGGGCTAACGAGTGTGACACAGGGCCACAATATTTTTCTGTTGGTGCGTGAACCAACTAACGGTGTGGTTAGGAAACAGAGGGAGGGGAAGCATGAATTAAGCTTGTTGACAAGGACTGTCGGTTTCATTTTAGCGTATCGATAGGGCAGATGACTGTGTTAGTGATACAAGTAGTGGTCAAAGATTGGAATGGACAGTAAAGGACTGTGCGAAATACAAGAAATTAAGTTAAAAAAAAGAAGCTCAAGTGCCTAAGGGGGCAAATTACAACTATGGACTGTTTAATATAGGACATTAGTTGGTAGTAAGGTTCATGATTGATAAGGCCTGTCATAGACTCAAGTGATTATACTATGCGTAATAAATAGGTATATTAAAATGGATCTGAGTGGACGAGTAGGCCATGGGAGTAGTGATGGCGAATGGGATGGAGTGTCAAGTATGGGATTGGATGGGTACCAACTCTTAGGTGTACCAAACAGTGAGTGTGAGCAGTCTGCTTAACGGTGGAGTGAGTAATTCTCCATTGCTAAGGAACACCAGAGTGAATCGAGTAGAGTGTGAGCCAAGTGAGATAGTTAAACGCATGTTTAAAAGGTTTATGAAATATTACAAAAATTGGTGTGTATGAAATTTGTTGTAAAAAAGGAGAAAGAAAAGTTAAGAGAAACAAAAAAAAAAAAAACTTAATGTTCTATGCACATGGAGACAAACAGAAGTATTGTGTTACCGGAGAAAGGTAGGATAACGGCGCAAGGCGAACTGAGTGATCTCCCATCCGAACCCAGGATTTGTTGCAGTGGTAGCCCTGAACAGACGACATAGACCAAACACACGGGGAAAACAGACACATAAGAGAATAGAGAGGAGGAGAGGAGTGTGCCCGAATGTAACAGAACCAAAATCGGTGGGCGTCAGGAGTGGCATATAAGGACGCTCTGCAGATGAGGGTTAGGAGATGAGCGAGATGGTTGTACTGAACAGGTGGGTAAGAAATATAGTAGGAAAAATACTGAACGGAATAGGGAGTCAATAGTATGCAATAAAAAAATGGGTGTGTCAATGATCAGCTAAGCGAAAAATCATAAGTTGTTCCTCAAAGTTGATGGTCATGGTTTTGATGCGAATCATTTGGTATTGTGCGTTGAGAGTGTTATTATAAGTGTTTTGGAAAAAGACCCGGACCGGTGTAGACTTCGTGAGTCGTTCAAGGAGTTGTTTTACATTCACCATGGCAGCAGATTAGTTTTTATATTCTTTAATATATAAGATGGTAACATATGATATATTAGATTATTATAATAAAATAAATTGGAGTATATAGATGTTAAGTAGTAGGGATGTTAGTGTGTATATATATTATATATTAATATAAGATATAGTGTATATATATAGTAAACGCTGCTGTGGTTATGCAAGAGTACACAACGACACTAGGCAATAGGAGAATGTAGGCGAGTACAATGTCAAAGATACCTGAATAGGCTCGTATAGATGAACGAGTTGTTGACGGCAGGCTGCGATTGAGAGAAGGCCCAAGAGTTTGTTAAATAAGGAGGTTGAGGAGATCAAGGCAAGCAGTAGATGGCGAATGGTCATGGCACAATGAAGTGAATTGTTAAATCTTGGGTGAGTGGAAGAGGCAAGGCGAAAAGTTAACAAATGCAAGATTTAAGAGTAGGCAAGAGGAGGATAAGAGTAATAAAATAGTGTAGAGGTATGTTGAAACATAATACAGGACATAAGGGAGAGAAAATAAAGTTTTAGGGCGAATTATATAAATAGTGGTTGGGTGTGTGTTGTGGTGTGGTTGGCCGTAATATACTAATGAGGGAAGAGCTAAGATGAGGGTCAACAAGGACATTGCGGGATAGGCTCCACGGCATTTGCTTGTGGGGATTGGAAAAGGTCTTTCTTTGGGGGTGTCATAGAAGGTCCCAAGTAGGTAATTGTATGGACTTATGAGAGGGTTTATTGTGTGGAAAAACAAGGATTAGTATTAGTTAGTAGGTGATTATTAGTAGGATTATGATGTTATTAGGAGTATTATTATGATGATGAGTTATGATGATGTGATTTGATTTGAGGTATTATTATTAGTAGTATGGGAGTATTAGTGGCAGATACCCGGACGTCAGTTACACTATTAAGCTAAACACTATTTGGGCAAGTAGCTGTGACAACCAGGGATATAAGGCGCGGGTCAATGCGTACTGAATCGCTAACGCTAAACCCAACTGTGAGTTGTCAAACAAGGGAGGCGAAGGTGTTCTCACGTCAATTTGGGGTGGAGTTGAAGAGGCGCGGGGCAACAAAGTCTGCAAGTAATTAAATCATGAGTAGGTGATTAATGAGAGTTGTTGAAATGTTTTCAATGTGGGATGTAGAAAGACGTGTGGGAAATAAATAGTAGAGCAGTGAGGTGGAGTAGAACGTGGGTATGGAAGAAAAAAAAAAAGAGTGCACAAAAAGGGAAGACAAGGGGGAAGATAAGCAAGTGTATACGAATTGGAATGGAAAGATGTGACAGGGAGAAGAGAAGACAATCTAGGAACGAATAAAAGGAGGGCGCTGAAGGAATATGAATAAGGAAGGATTTTGTTTAATGAAAGACGTGTGAGGGACAATGGTAAGAAATGATAATCAAGTGAGGAATTGGGATAGGTAAGAAGGTGGTGATAGGAGAAAAAGTAATACAATGGACGAAGGAATTATTGCCTCGTATAGTAAGGTATTGAGAATGAAATAAGGGTTGGTGGGAAGAAAGGCAATGGTAGACAACATAGTCTGAAATTAAAAACGTGATATAGTGATGAGTGTTTTGTGGAGCTACTTAAATGAATTATTGTGAATTAATGATAAGAGGAAATAGAGTTACTAATGATTTACGCCAACTTTAGTTGGGGTGAGTGGTACGAACTAAAACTGTAAATGCGGATGTAAAAGCTGAGGTAAGTTACGAGGAACTACAGAAGAACGGAAAAAAATAATAGTAACGGAAAGGTAACGGAAAATGACAGGCAGGAAGCGAGAAATTAGGAAAGCTTAAAGAAAAACATTAAAAGCTGGATCATCGTTGCCGGGCAGGGGGAAAAAGGGGACCGCCCTGGGTCGACCAGTATGAGGCCTAACTCTCGGGGTGCGGTATGGAATAGATGTGAGAGAGAGGAAGTGGTAGGAAGGCCCGGGGTGTTTGGGGAAAGATAGACAAAGGCTAGGGATGTGGGTCCACCCACATTTTTCAATGGATGTGGGACTATGAGAAGCAAAGGGCGCAATCCCCAGGATCAATCGTGGAGACAATGCAAGAGATCAAGCTCTATCATTTCACGGCACAGAACTAATCCATATTGACCCCCGATCAAATCAAAATGAGGTACGTCACATATATTATAGAAACAACAAGTATTGCACTGTCAAGTGACATGTGGTCAGTGATACTAGTCCCAACAAGAATATGAACCGACAATGAGAACCATAGGGACCGACAACGGAAGAAAAACAAGTGAAGGTAGTCCATGTGAACACAACATTGGTGGCCAGGCAAATTGTTGGGAGTGAGGGGAGCAGTAATCGACACGCGGAAGACAGGTTAACTCTCTGGGCACGTTCACGCGCAGGCATCGAGGCAATGGCTGTTCGTCGACCGTCATTACAATGATATATGTTACTGTCAAGCTGTTTCAACGATGTTCCAATGTGTGGTTGGGGTACTGTCGCAGAAGAAATGAGATGCGGGGTGGGAAAATAAGAGCATGAAAAAGAAACATAAAATGACAAGAGGAAGGGCTAGTTGGGGCGACAATTAGCAGGGGGGTCCATGTTCCGATGTGGGCCGGTGTCAAAGGGGAGGCGGCGTTCTTCGGAGGGAGACGAAGAGTATGGGATATAGGCCACGCGCACCAAAGCGAGATAATGGGGTGAAGGAGATATGGATGGTGCGCAAAGGAGACCATGGAGTGGAAAAGGAAGGGAAAGTGTGAGCTGGGGCCACAGTGTGGTGGAAGACGATTTCACCCCCTTTATACAGAGCTTTGTTCAGAGCGTTGTGGAATGATAGAGCATAAGAGCATCTCTCGTGGCGCGGGGGGGGGGGGGGGGGGTGAAAGCAATGCCAACTAGCGTAGATTGGAAAGGCGGGATGCAAGCGAGCGTCGTGGGCGCGCCACCTGGGGGCAACGGGTCAGGCCGGAAGTAGCGTGTCTTGCGGGGCGAAGGGAGGCAATTGCGGGACATTTGGTCCAACACTATATGGCGAACCCACGAGAGATCACCGGAGCAAGACGGGATCTCTCGTGGCGCTGGCAGTGAGGAGGCAACGAGAGGGGGACTCTCGTGGCACTTGAAGGAACGGGCAGTGCGAGTCCGGAAGGAACTGAGGTGAACAGCGCGGACCAGGGGGTGGCGGGCGTGGCTGTGATCAGGATGAATCGGGGAACGGAAGGCACCGGTTGAAGATGGGAGGGTTAAAGTCAAGAATGGTGGGCGGGTTTCAGGTGTTACAAAGCGGGGAGGAAAGGGCGAAACTAATGGCGAGGGAAGGCCGCACCGCGAGAGAAGAAGGGGCGGAGCAGCAGGGGGGCTGTAACGGATGGAAAAACAACACACACGGAAGCTGGGGGCAGCGCAAAATCGCTGGCTCCGACGCCGTTCTGGCCGAGCTTGGGTGCGGCCCATGCGCGGGATGCGCCCGGCGGGGGGGCGTTCGGGGGGGGCGAAAACCGAGCGAACCGGGGACGGGGGTATCCGCGCGGGAAGAGGCCACAACGCGCCTAGACCACGGTGGGGAGGGGCTAAAGAAGGGTGGAAGAAGACAGGCCACGGGGGGCCGAACGCGGACGGGGCCAGGCTTCGGCGCCGGCGGGCGAGGGGGGAAGACGGATGCCTCGAAGCAAACAGCGGGCGTGGCGGGGGAGGGGGAGTGAGAAGCGATGGATTAGAATGGGCGGGGAGGGAGAAGTATGGTGATGAGCGTGCGCGTAGGATAGATACGGATAGAGAACCGGGAGGGTAGCCGATAGAGATGTGGTGGGGAGAGGAGAGAGGGCGGAGAGAGAGCAAGAAGAGGGTTTAGAGATGGGGTGTGCAGGATAGAAAGAGTGTCGTGGGAAGGGATAGTGAAGCGAGGGTGGGGGGGCGCAACAAGCGGAAAACGTATTCTGGGAGAAGGAACAGGCGGGGGATTGCAACGGGGGATCGGGAAGGTGTGCCGGAGGGTGCACAGGCAAAGGTCGAAGCCGAGTGGGCACAGGCGGGAGGCAGGGAGGGCGAAGCAACGGGGAAAGGGGAGTGCCGATAGAGGTTTCGAAGCAAGCGAGTAGCGGGCCGCATGAAGAACGGGAGGGCACGATCGCGGAGACGAAGGGCAGAGAGGGACCAATGGGCGAGTTGGAGGTGTCCGACGGAGCGGCGAAAAGCCAGTGAAGGGCGTGAGTGGGGGAAGGACGACAATGGTCTGAGGGACGGTGAGGCGAGGGTGACAAATGAGTATCACGGAAGCGAAGAAAACGCAAGCGGAAGTTGAGAGTGGTCCAATGAAGATGACGAGTAAGCAAGGAGAAAGGCCACGAGGGAGCGAAGCGTCATCCGGGGGAAAAGGGGGAGGACGGCAGTGTCGGCGAGGGTGCAAAACATGGGAGATTTGGGGGGGCAGGGAAGGTGACAACCAGAGGGGCCCGAGGGACCGCGCGAGGGACCACCTCGGCGATGAGTGCAGGGGAAAAGGAGAACGGGCAACGGGGGAAAAGGACGAGACTCGAGGAGGAGAGTAAATGTGGGCCAGGGAGGGCTAGGGAGGGGAGTTGGGAAGAAGGGGAGGGAGTCGTGGGAAGTTTGTGTGGAGAGAAAATAGAAGTGGGGCAGGGAGGTTGATGTGAGGCGACAGATCGAAAGGTATGAATAGAATAAGGGCAAAGGGAGGAAAGGATTCAGAGGGGTGGTAGATGCCATCACGGCGGCAGGAGGTGGAAAAGGCGAAAGGGCGATGGAACGGCCAAAGGGAGGTAACAAGCGTGTGGTACAGGGGGTAAGCACGGAACGAACTGGCGGGCACGGTGTCAGGTAGAACGGATACGGATGTGCGAGGGAGCAAGGTTGGCAAAAAGGGGAAGAACGATAGTAAGCGAGAGCGTCACAGGCGCAAGTGGGGAAGTATGGGAAGAATATGCGAAAACGCATGAGAGGAAGGGGGAGTCGAAGCGAGGGGGAAAGTGGGGTGAGGGGTGCTCGGTAATGGGGGAAGGAACTGGAGCAAAAAGGCCAAAGTAGACGGAGGAGAGGGAATTGGGCAGACAAAGGGTGTTGGCGGGAATGAGGGCGGGTGAGCACGAAGTGGAAAGTGGCAAGAGGGAAGGGGGCACGGGGAAGTGCCAAATGGAATACTGCAATAGTGCTAGGAAGCACGAGAGGAGAGGCGGAAGGAGGCACTGGCGGCACGGGGGGGCTGCACCTCGGGGGGAAACGGAAGCATGGGGGGGCTGGTGGGAAAAGAAGAAAGGGGCGAGATGAGGAGTGGTGGTAGTGCGAAGGGACTGAGCGTGAACACTGTCGTATTGGGGCTGAAGGAAAGTGGAGCGTGGGAAAGTGGCAGTATGTTGATGAGCACGAAGGAGGGGGGGGAAGGGTGGAGGAAGAAGAAGCCGTGCGGGCCGAGGCGGAGCACGGGACGGAGAAGTAAGCAATCCCGAAGGTTGCGTAGGGTGGAGGGTGGGAGCATAGAGAGGCGTGGGGAAGCGGACTGAGTGAGGGGGCAGTCAGTGTGTGTGCGGGCTGCATGACGAAGCACTGAGGTCGTGCGGCAGGGGGGAAGCAAGGAGGGGGGGGGGCCGTGGCCGGCAAAATCCCAGGAGAGACGGGAGGGCTCGGGTAGCCACCTACGACGAGGGGGAAGCGGGGAAAACAAGGGGAGGCGGGAAAGAGAAAAAGAGAGGAAAAAAAAACCAAATGAAGGGGGATGAATGCGATGTAGGAACGATCGAGTGGGTGAACGGGAAACACCGAGGGGGGAGGGCAGCGCAAGCGGGAGGGGCGGAGCTGAGGACCGGACGGGATGGTGCACCCAAGGCGAACGGGTGTGGCCGAACAGAAAGTAGCAAGAAGGGGAGAGGGCGGGGCGTCCGCAAAGGATGGAGGGGGGACGACAAGACGGGGCCGACAAGGAAGACCGGAAGAAGGTGGACCCGGACAGGAAAGGCGGTAACGAAGGGGGGACGGAGCGAAGCGGGCTAGCGAAGGCCGAGCAAAGGGGGGGGGCGGGCCAAAGGCAGGGGCAGGTCGGGGACACAAGGCGTATGCAGTTGGAGGGACAGCAAGACACTGAAAGTGGAGGCAAGAAAGGCAGTCGGGGGAAGAGGCTAGTTGAGTGGAAGGGAAGAAAAAGGACCGAACACGTGGAAAGGAGTACGTCGACGGAGCAGGGGTGGACAGGGTGAGAAAGAGAACACGAGCGCAAAGTTGAGAGCGCTAGCAAAGAGAGCCAGGATGGGAAAATCTGTGGAGTCCAGGTGCTGACGGACCTGCTGTAGAGGGGAACGCGCATAGTCGAATGGGACGATGAAAGAAGGGGAGGTTCGGACAGGTTGGGAGAAACAAGCCTCGGAACTAGGTAGAAGTTGGCACGGCGACAGAGGACCAACCGGAGAGGGGGACCGATGGGAAGCGAGAGGCTAGCTAAAGAATAGACCTGGGAAGGGGTTGGCTTGCGCGGGGGGAAAACTGCGAGAGCCGAAACGGATCACTAGGGGAAGAGAAAATCGGGGGGTGAGAGCAAAGGAAAATGGCCGAGGTGGTAAGGTGAAGGACCAGTGCAGCGCGAGTGCACGGGGACGTCAATGTAGTCGCGGGGGATGGAGCACGGAAGCATGAGGAGTGAGACTGCCAAGAGCGGCTGGGTAGCGAACGTGGAAGGTAGCGAAAGGGAGGTACCGCGGTGCAGGAAGAGACAGGCGGAACGCAACCGCGAGGGTGGCGGGGGCCGCGCTAGGAAAGAAGTGTGTACGGGGAGAGCAGTGGTTGGGTGGGAAGAAACAGGGCCGGAGGTACGGGGCAGGGAAGGGGTATCAGACAATGATCGGGGCAAGTTTAGGGATAAGAATAGGTGATAAATGGCGACGGAATGGCGGACGAGAGCAGGAGGGTAGCACATATGTGGCTATGACACGAACAAACGCAACGCGGGGGAGTAACCGAGATGAGGAGCAAGTCTACCGAGAAACATGGGAATGTGGAGAAGGGGACGGGCGAGCAAAGGGGGGGGGGTCAGAGGTAAGGCGGGGAGATTAAAGTGGGTGGAAGACCGTATGAGTCGGTCGGGTTAAAGCCAAGCGCAGGGGGTGGGGAGGAAGCCGGGAAAGGAGGGAAGCAAGGGGCGGGGACACCGGGAGAGACGAACGGACAACGAGCCAAGAAGCACGGAGAGGGGAGGCGCACGGAGAAGACAGGCAGAGGAGGGGAGGGGAAGGGGAGCAAAGGGGGGGGACGAGGCCGGAGAGGGCCGGGGCGGGGAACGAACGCGGAGACAGACGAGGAACCCGAGGGGAGCGCACGAGAAGGCAAGAGGGAAGGGAGGAGAGACGGAAGGGAGGCGCGGGACGGGGGACGGCACGACGGGGAGAGCGAGCCGGACGGGGAAAGGAGAGCACGGAGAGCAAAGGACGCGAAGGCCAGGAAAGGCGACGGCCGGACGGAGGCCAGGGCAGGCGGGGGGACGGAAAGGCGAAAGGAAGGGGGGAGAGCGAAGAGCCGACGGGAGCAAAGCGGAGAGCCGGACACGCGGGGGCGCGAGCGAGGAGGCCGAAGGGCGAGGCCAGGAGGGCGAGAAGGGCCGAGGGGGAACGCGGACCGCCAAGGGGGGGGCAGGGCGAGAGGCAAGCCAAAAGGGGGGAAGGACAGAGGGAAGGGGGAAGGGGAAGGCGAGACGGAGAAGGCGGAGAAGACCAGGAAACAAGGGCGCACAACGGGGGAGCGCGAGGGACGACGGGAGGGCAAAAGAGAACGGAGCGGCCGCGAACGCGCGAACCCGAGGGGAAGCAAAGGGGGGGGAGAAGGGGAACGAGGAAGGGGGCGAAAGCCCGGGGGACGAAAAGGCGAGAGGGAGACCCAACCGAGCGGGCACCGAGGGGCAAGGGGACAACGAAAGGAGGGAACGGAGCGGGGCACGGGGGGGGGCGCGGACGCCCGACCACGCCGCGGGAGAAACAGGGACGCCCCGCGAGGCGAGCAGGGGAGGCGGGAAGGAGGCGAAGGCGGGGACAGGGGAGGAGGCGGGAGACGCGGAAAAGAAGCACCGAGGGGAGAGAGAAGGGAGGGGCGCGGCAAAGGAGAAGGGAGGGGCACAAGGCGGGCAAACGCGGCAGAACCAGGACGGGGACCACGACCAAAAGGGGCACACGCAGGAGAACAGAGCAGGGGGGAGGGGCCGGGGGAGAGAGGGCAGCGGCGACACAAACGGCAGGCGGGGCAAAGACAGCGCGGGCGACCGGACAGCCAGGAGAGGAAAACAGGGCGGCACAAGGGAAGGGGCAAAGGGGAGGGAGCCCGACCGAGCCGAGGCAGGGAGCGACCGGGAACACAGGGGGGGCCGAGGGCAAAAGACCC
>NW_017618778.1:5000-7500 GCF_001879475.1 Ipomoea nil | reverse complement strand
CGAGTGTGCCGAAGTTGCGGACTTGTGCGGAACGAGTGTGCCGAAGTAGCGTGCCTACGTTGCGGACTCATGCGGAACGAGTGTGCCTACGTTGCGGGCATATGCGGAACGAGTGTGCCTAAGTTGCGGACTCATGCGGAACGAGTGTGCCTAAGTGCCGGACTTGTGCGGAACGAGTGTGCCTACGTTGCGGGCTCATGCGGAACGAGTGTGCCCAAGTTGCGGACTTATGGGGTACGAGCGTGCCTAAGTTGCGGACTCATGCGGAACGAGTGTGCCTAAGTGCCGGACTTGTGCGGAACGAGTGTGCCTACGTTGCGGGCTCATGCGGAACGAGTGTGCCCAAGTTGCGGACTTATGGGGTACGAGGGTGCCTAAGTTGCGGACTTATGCGGAACGAGGGTGCCTAAGTTGCGGGCTTATGCGCAACGTTGGTGCCTAAGTTGCGGACTCATGCGGTACGAGGGTGCCGAGGTTGCGGAATTATGCGGTACGAGGGTGCCGAGGTTGCGGACTTATGCGGTACGAGGGTGCCGAGGTTGCGGACTTATGCGGAACGAGTGTGCCTACGTTGCGGGCATATGCGGAACGAGTGTGCCTACGTTGCGGGCATATGCGGAACGAGTGTGCCTACGTTGCGGGCATATGCGGAACGAGTGTGCCTACGTTGCGGACTTATGCGGAACGAGCGTGCCTAAGTTGCGGACTCATGCGGAACGAGTGTGCCTAAGTGCCGGACTTGTGCGGAACGAGTGTGCCTACGTTGCGGGCTCATGCGGAACGAGTGTGCCCAAGTTGCGGACTTATGGGGTACGAGGGTGCCTAAGTTGCGGACTCATGCGAACGAGGGTGCCATGCGCAACGTTGGTGCCTAAGTTGCGGACTCATGCGCAACGTTGGTGCCTAAGTTGCGGACTCATGCGCAACGTTGGTGCCTAAGTTGCGGACTCATGCGGTACGAGGGTGCCGAGGTTGCGGAATTATGCGGTACGAGGGTGCCGAGGTTGCGGACTTATGCGGAACGAGGGTGCCGAGGTTGCGGAATTAATGGCGGTACGAGGGTGCCCAAGTTGCGGAAAGTTGCAGTACGAGGGTGCCAAGTTGCGGAAAGTTGCGGTACGAGGGTGCCCAAGTTGCGGAAAGTTGCGGTACGAGGTGCCCAAGTTGCGGAAAGTTGCGGTACGAGGGTGCCCAAGTTGCGGAAAGTTGCGGTACGAGGGTGCCCAAGTTGCGGAAAGTTGCGGTACGAGAGTGCCCAAGTTGCGGAAAGTTGCGGTACGAGAGTGCCCAAGTTGCGGAAAGTTGCGGTACGAGGGTGCCCAAGTTGCGGACTTATGCGGAACGAGGGTGCCAGAGGTTGCGGACGTTATGCGGTACGAGGGTGCCGAGGTTGCGGACTTATGCGGTACGAGGGTGCGAGGTTGCGGACTTATGCGGTACGAGGGTGCCGAGGTTGCGGACTTATGCGGTACAGGGTGCCGAGGTTGCGGACTATGCGGTACGAGGGTGCCGAGGTTGGCGGAACAGTTGCGGTACGGGTGTGCCGAGGTTGCGGAAAGTTGCGGTACGGGTGTGCCGAGGTTGCGGAAAGTTGCGGTACGGGTGTGCCGAGGTTGCGGAAAAGTTGCGGTACGGGTGGGCCGAGGTTGCGGAAAGTTGCGGTACGGGGGGTGCCGAGGTTGCGGAAAGTTGGCGGTACGGGGGTGGCGAGGTTGGCGGAAAGTTGCGGTACGGGTGGGCCGACGTTGCGGAAAATTGCGGTACGGGTGGGCCGACGTTGCGGAAAATTGCGGTACGGGGGTGCCGAGGTTGCGGAAAGTTGCGGTACGGGTGGGCCCGAGGTTGCGGAAAGTTGCGGTACGGGTGGGCCGAGGTTGCGGAAAATTGCGGTACGGGGGTGCCGAGGTTGCGGAAAGTTGCGGTACGAGGGTGCCCAAGTTGCGGACTTATGCGGTACGAGAGTGCCCAAGTTGCGGGAAAATTGCGGTACGGGGGTGCCGAGGTTGCGGACTTATGCGGAACGGGTGTGCCGAGGTTGCGGAAAGTTGCGGTACGGGTGTGCTGAGGTTGCGGAAAGTTGCGGTACGAGGGTGCCGAGGTTGCGGAAAGTTGGCGGTACGAGGGTGCCGAGGTTGGCGGAAAGTTGCGGTACGAGGGTGCCCAAGTTGGCGGACTTATGCGGAACGGGGGTGCCGAGGTTGCGGACTTATGCGGAACGAGGGTGCCGAGGTTGCGGACTTATGCGGAACGAGGGCGCCCAAATTGCGCACAGTTGCGGACGGATGCGGAAAATATCACGCAACAGAGGTTTACCCGCCTGCCACCCCAGTACTTTTACGACGGTTCTGTGTTATGCCTTGGCCTATGTCGTTTTACGTCGTTCTCGTGCCAAAATGGCATATACATTTGTTTTAGAGCTTATTGTACTATTTAATTAGTGAGGCAAACGATATGCCATATATTCCTCTCACATTCCCAACAATCCCAAGTACTTGGCTAA
>NW_017618777.1:0-16553 GCF_001879475.1 Ipomoea nil | reverse complement strand
TAAAAATATTACTTTAATTGTCAATTTGAATATCCAACGAATCTTTGAAATAAATTCATCTGATAGAATTTATTTCTAGGATAAGTTTTTATATTCAAGCCTTCATAAATATTTTTCCGTTCTGATCAAATGTCTTTCAGGCAATTTTGGAGTTTTGTGGCATGTGGGTGGACTAAGAGTAAATTCCTTCGAATTTATCCAATTTCTGATCATCTTGCTCTTTTGCCGCATTGTGCTCCTCTGACTTGAACATCGTGTTTCTTTTGATGCATTGTGCTCTTCTGACAACATTGTGCTTTTAGCATTGTGCTTTATCAGATTTGGTCACATTGTGCTCCTTTGGTGAGCATCGTGCTCCTTAGCTGCATTGTGCTCTTTTCAGATTTGGTCACATTGTGCTCCTTTAGCACACATTGTGCTCTTTTGAGCACACATCGAGCTCCTTCAAAAATCTGCCTTATTAAAAACATAGGTCCTTAGGGGGAATCGATCTCAGGTGTGATCGTTTAGAGTAAGGACCTCTACCATTTCACCCTTAGGCTCATCCGGTCATTCCTTGCAACGCCATTTCTTTATGCTTCTTTCACGGATGAATACTCGTAGGACCAAAATTAATTTCTCAAATTAATTTTGTTCTTCCTATGGTAGATTCCTTCTGATTTCAATATTCTGATTTATGATGCTTGTACTAAAGACCTAAAGACCAAGGGGATCTAAAGATACATTTGGCTCATCAAAACTTACAAAATATTCCTATCATAGGGTACAAAAGTTACCCATGAATTCTCAGGTGTTCTAGTCAATTGCTGTCTTGATGAGTGCTGGATGTATTTTCACGAGAGGATTGACGACCACCAGTAGGAACTTGTTTAGATGAAATGATTTCCCTAGAGGAACTGTCAACGCCTCGTGTTTCAAAACCTGAACCTCCATCACCTCGATCTCTTCTTTCCCCTTTTTTGGCATCATCAGCCTTGCACGTCTGTTGGAGGGTAGCCATTCAGTAGTAGTGCCTTGAGATCTTCTATTGCTAGCTCCAATCGACATTGACAAGTGCTCGGGTTAGACATATTATCATAAATATATCCAGATTGTGAGCATGATAAATCAATTTGTTCCTTCATTGTGGATTGATACATCTTCATGTTGCTGCTCTTGTTCAAGTCGAAACTGACTTGTTTGGAGACTTTGTAAGGCATTTCTCTGATCTCGCTGAGATTTCAAGAGCTCGGCCATCAATCTAGGTATGAAAATCGTAATACCAACATGGTTACTTGTCATTATTTAAACCACACCTCAATTATAATTGGACGCCACATATATTAAAAAGGAGAAATTAGATATAAAATCAACATAGTTCTTACATAAATAAACTTTTTTAAATGAATTTTTTTTTCATAATATATTAATACTTAAAATTTAATAAGACTAATACTTCTTAATATACTAACATAACAACAATACATATATATTTTGATATACATTTCGTTTTAACCCAACCAAGAAGCCCAATCCTTAACCCAATCCAAAATCAGTAAAAGCCACATATTAAACCAAAGTATTCTTCAATTGAGTGGATAGTTGGTATAAAAGCAAAATAAATTATTTTTAATAACCAAGCCTCCATAGCACAGTGACAGTGCGTTCGCTTCGTAAGTGAAAGGTCGTGAGTTCAATCCTCACTAGAGGCTTTTACCAATTATTATACTTGAATAAAAGTACTAAAAAAATCATACGATATAATATTACTAATATTGAAGGGAAAATTAATAATTTCAATTCAAATATTAACAAAGTCTCAAAATAAAATATAATATACATGGTTACTCGTCATTATTTGAACCACACCTCAGGATAGTTTTTACATAATTAAAATTTAATAAGACTAATACTTCTTAATATACTAATATAACAACAATACCTATAGTCTTTACTCTGTGCATCACATAAAAATTAAATCATATAAAATATAACTTTTTTATTTAAAATAAATCCTATCTACTAAATCTGGCCGAAGCTATACATACATTTTGATATACATTTTGTTTTAACCAAACCAAGAAGCCTAATCCATAACCCAATCCAAAATCAGTAAAAGCCACATATAAAACCAGAGTATTCGATCTTCGATTGAGTAGATAGTTGGTATAAAAGCAAAATAAATTATTTTTAGTAATTAAGCCTCCATAGCACAGTGTAGTGCGTTTGCTTCATAAGTGAAAGGTCGTGAGTTCAATTTTCACTAGAGGCTCTTCTTAATTATTTTACTTGAATAAAAGTATTAAAAAGTCATAAAATATAATATTATTATTACTATTATTATATTGATGGGAAAATTAATAATTTCAATTCAAATATTAACAAAGTTCTAAAATAAATATAAATACTAATTAAAATTCATAATTCATAATAAAATTTAAAGTAAAAAACAAATATAATAGCTAACCTTTTTTCAAATAAATAGTCTAGTTATTATCAACCTAGTATATTACCGTGAATTGTCTTCTATTGAACTTGAATGACATAGTTCTTACATAAATAAACTTTTTTAAATGAATATTCTTTTCATAATATATTAACACTTAAAATTTAATAAGACTAATACTTCTTAATATACTAATATAACAACAATACGTATAGTCTTTAGTTTGTGCATCGCATAAAAATTAAATCATATAAAATATAACTTTTTTTATTTAAAATAAACCCTATCTACTAAATAATAAGTTTTGATGCATTATATTATGATGTCAAATTTTTCTCTCTCGAGAATTCTAGAGCTCTTTACTCTCTCCTAGGGTTCCCTAGGGTTTCACTGTATTCTTCGGTTCTACCCGGTGGTTTCCGGCGACGTTCATCCTGTGAGTTCGCGGCATTGCTTCGACCACGACGATGGAGGGGTAGAAGGCATCACGAAAAGCTGGGCAGATATGGTCTTGGAGGAGGAGGAGGAGGCTGCGGTGTTTGAACCGGTTGTCAGCGATGTTGACGGGCCGAAGGGGTGGAGGAGAAGTAGATGATGGTTGGCTGATTCTTGACGACTAAGGTTGTCAAACTGGAATATATGAGCCAGGTTCTTGCATATGTATGGTAGCCGGTGAAGGGGTACATATTTTTGAAATCCAACCCAAGCTCTTCCTCTTTGTTTTCTTCCACAAGTCAGATATGGAGCTTGTGGTGAATGGCGGTCCTTGGGCATTTAAAGGTAGTGTGTTGGTTTGTAAGCAAGTTGAGGAGGGGGTTTTTCTAGCGATGTTTCCCTAAACACTATTGACATGTGGGTTCATGTGCACGAACTTCCACTAGGTTATACATCATCTCTGATCCCGAGCAAGTTGAAAACTATCTCGGTAACTTTATTAAAGGGGATGATAGGTTCGTGGATGCACCATGGCGTTCGTTTTATCGAATTAGAGTCCGAATCCCGGTTGACAAGCCGCTTAAGTGTCGGATGAAGTTGATGAAGAGGGATCGGACCACTTGTTGGGTTTCATTCAAGTATGAACGTTTACATACATATTGCTTCTTCTATGGTCTTCTAAGACACGTTCATAAGTATTGTCTCAAGGCCTGAGAATCATTAATGCCGGTTGAACAGTACCCATACGAGGCTTATCTTCGTAGCGTCGGGGAGAGACGAGGTCCGAGGGAGGTGGGGGAACCTTGGTTGGTACCGCTTGGGTAGTCCGGAAAGGAGGTGATCGTCCGGGAGGAGGCGGCTTCGCAGCCGCATGAGGAGATGATGTTGTCGGAATCCGGAAGCCGTGAGGAACAGCGGGCGGTGGTGGCTGTTTCTAAACAGAGGAGGGAGGCTACGGTAGCTTCCAGGAGGCCGGGGTCTGGGGGAAGGGATGTGGCTATGACAGATATTTCAAAAAACTTGCAGATGGCGGGTCCTAGTTCCCAGACTCGCCCGACCCAATGAGTACTATGAGTTGGAACTGTCGTGGCTTGGGCAATCCATGAACAATTCGCGAAGTTGTAGACCTAGTGTCTCATAAGAAGCCCGATTTTGTTTTGTTTTGTTTTGTTTTTTTTTTTTTTTTTTTTTTTTTTTTCTGATGGAGACTGTAGACACAGAAAATTTGAAGCCGACAAGTGGACCGATTAAATCATTATCAAGCCCAATTTTAGGGTTAATCATTAGTCTAATTTAATTAATTGGGCTATGATAAGTAAATTAATTTAATTAGTCCAAGTAAATTTGATTTGGGCTATTGAATTAAGTAATTAATTGGTCCAAGCCCATTTCATAATTGAATTATAATTATAATTAAAATTTAAATATAATATGATTTTATTATATTTGAATTAGATAATTATAATTTAATTTGAATTTGAATTAGATGATAGAATAATAAACCTAGACTTGATTTTGGCCAGGTTCATTTTAGTATATAATTAATTAATTTAATTAACTAAATATTAGTGGAGTTTGTTGAGGGATTTTAGTTACAAACTTCACTATAAATAGAGCCTCAATTCCATTCTTCAAATCACACCTTAAATACATTGAGAACAACTTGAAGACTTGAGAGCTTGAAGGCATTGAAGAACGCTTGACAACTTGAAGGCTTGAAGATTTGAGAGCTCTTTTGAAGGCATTTGAAGATCTAGAAGAATTAAAGGCATTGAAGGCATTTTTTTTGCAGGTTTTAAAGATCTTGAAGCAACTTGAAGCCTTTTTGTAGGTACTTTGAAGATCTTGGAGCCTTTTGAAGACAACTTGAAGCCATTGCAGGAGCTTTAATTTGATGTTTTACAGAGTTTATTGCTTCGGAGCTTAACGTTTGCTGTTGAAGATCGCCACTTGAATCCCGGAAGCTACGCTATTTAAATCCCGGAGGCACGCGCCACTTGAATCCCGGAGGCTACGCTATTTGAATCCTGGAGGCACTTCAATAGATAACGGCATTGAAGAACGCTTGAAGACTTGAACGCATTTTTGTTGATTTTGCAGGCAATTTGAATCCATTGCAGGGTTGATTACTTCTAAATTCTTGACGCTCGTTGTTGGAAGTCACGCCACTTAGATCCCGGAAGCTACGCCATTTAAATCCCGGAGGCACGCGTCACTTAAATCTCGGAGACTATGCTATTTGAATCCCGGAGGCACTTCCATAGATACGTCAGTGAAGAATCAGAGGACTAGACAGAGATTTTGTACCTGCATTGAATTATACACACGCTGTACACGAAATTTTGTGAATATATACAAAGTTTACTTTTTTGTGTTTACAGATTTTGGCACACCTAGTGGGACAACTCTGCCTCTCATCTCTTCACTATCGATCTACATCAGCAAGCAACTCTACTAGCAACCGGAATGGCGTCAAGAAGCTCAATGTTCAAGAAGTCTTATGCTCAAGCCGCTAGTTCCAAGTCTTCATCATCAACTGGTTCTGAAGCTAATCGAGAGGCCGAAACACCATTAACCAGGAGCCGTGCAAAGAGCTTAGGAATGCTACCCCAGAGCCTGAGTCAATTGTTTGACGCATGATTCAAAGACTCGAAACGGCCCTACCGTCCCGAGGAAGTCTATCTATGTTGCAGGTCCATCATCTTCAAAAGGAGCAGCAGATAGCGGGAGGCTGACTTCTTCGAATGGAACAGCTGGCAACGGGATGCCGACATCTCCAAAAGAAGTGCGAATAGCGAGAAGTCATCTACCTCAGAAGGAGCGGCTAATAGAGAGAAGTCGGCTACCCAAAAGGAGCAGCTGGTAACGAGAGTCTAACATCTCCGAAAGAATCAGCCGATAGCGGGAATCTAACATCTTTGAAAGGAGCTGATGATAGTAGGAGTCCAACATCCCCAAAAGGAAACGCTAACACCGGAGGCTCATCACCGACATCGCCGTCGTCCAACATGTGGAAGGTCGCGCCAGAATGGTCACGCATCTATACAGGCATGCCGGCTATGACAACAAGCGCGACAACTATAGAGGACCAGCTTGCAAGCATCACTAAGGCGCTTGAAGGGATCACCACCCTCCTTCAAAACCAAGAAAAGAGAATCAACGACTTAGCTGAAAAGGTTGAGAACACAAGGAATGGCGAAACTAGCCGGGCTCCAGCGAAACAACCTGAGGTTCAAGGAGAAGATGCCTCGCACTCACCAACTTGCATTGGGCGAACTACGGTACACGAGGAATCAAGTTCGCACATACCACTTTCGGACAGGAGCATTCCAGTCACAGGGGGCATGATACCTGTAGATCGGCTTAACGAGTTCATCATGGGAGCTATCAAAGGAAAGCTCGAGGGGGAAAAACCTTCATACACTTACACCAAGCCTTACACCCAAAGGATAGAGGATTTGAAGATGCCCATTGGATATCAACCTCCAGCATTTCAACAATTCGATGGGAAAGGCAATCCAAGACAACACATCGCCCACTTCGTGGAAACATGCAACGACGTTGGGACATATGGAGATCTTCTTGTCAAGCAGTTCGTCCGCTCTTTGAAGGGTACTGCCTTCAATTGGTACACTGACTTGGAGCATAGCTGCATTGATAGTTGGCATGACATGGAGCGCGAGTTCTTTACCCGCTTCTACAGCACAAGAATAACCGTCAGCTTCTTAGAACTCACCACCACTCGCCAAAGGAATAGTGAAAGCTCGGCCGCTTACATTGAAAGATGGAGGGAGTTATGCTTGAATTGCAAGGAAAAGATATCACAGAGTTCCGCAATTGAAATGTGCATCCAAGGCATGCACTTCGAGCTCTCCTACATCCTCCAAGGCTCAAGCCTAAGACTTTTGAGGAATTATCTAGTCGCGCCCACGATATGGAGTTAAGCATAACAGCTAATGGTGGACAAAACATACCCATTCAAAGCTTCTACAATGGGGGCAAGAGTCATGATGACGTTGAAAATGGAGGCAATGCCTTTAAAAAATATGAAAGCATGGATGCTATGCATGTGAATATTCAACCAGCTAGGATATTCACTGAAGCTACTAGTGAGTCTAAGGATGCTTCTAGATCATTACAGGTAGTAGAAGGCTTTCTTTCAGGGAAAGACAAAACAAGAAGTATCCATTCTTGGATGCTGATATCCCACATATGTTTGATGAGCTACTAAAGCACAATCTCGTTGATTTGCCAGAAATGAGGCAACCACACGAGGCACCAATGGTGGATGATCCGTGTTATTGCAAGTATCACAGACTTGTCGGACATCCAATTGAAAATTGCTTTGTCTTTTTAAGGATAAAGTAATGAGTTAGCTCGAGATGGGAGAATTGAACTTGCAGATGCCACAGCAAGCGCTAATCAAGTTTCCATCTCATGCGGTAAATCTACTTCGCTACTCATTGAGAGGAACAATGGGAAGGGAAATAGAAAAGGACGCAAGTGTTTATTCCCTCTTAACATCAAGTCTTATGATATCAAACCCGAGTATGATACTTGGCATGGTATTAAGCATGCTAAACAACACCACGTTGATGATGCGACACGACCATCTAAGCGGGTTATGAAAAGGTGGGTCAAGAAAAGAATGTTAAAAGGCTCTATTGATGGGAGGACTTGCGGCCACCATATAAAAGCACGAGTTCCAGTCACATTGGCGGATTACGTGCCAAAGCGGTTCCATATTACTCCAACTAACCAAGGAATGAAGATGAAAATTCCTCTAATCAACCCGTATGCTAGAGAAGAATGTGCCTCAACACATTATACCACAATATATGATGGAGGAAATATTTTTCAAGCTTCCTCAATGTGAATTGAAAACTGCATCATATTTCTTAAAGACTCCCCGGCACGAGTCAAAACTGCCTCATATTACTTCAAGACTTCCCGACACGAGTCAAACTGCCTCATATTACTTCAAGGCTCCCGGCACGAGTCGAAACTGTCTCATATCCCACAAGGCTCCTTGGCACGAGTTGAAATGGCCTTATAGTTTCGAGACTTCCATGCACTACATACTTTCAAGCAATGTATGCTCTCAAGAGGCATGTCCAAGAAAGTCTCCAGGGGGCAATTTGTAGACACAGAAAATTTGAAGCCGACAAGTGGACCGATTAAATCATTATCAAGCCCAATTTCAGGGTTAATCATTAGTCTAATTTAATTAATTGGGCTATGATAATTAAATTAATTTAATTAGTCCAAGTAAATTTGATTTGGGCTATTGAATTAAGAAATTAATTGGTCCAAGCCCATTTCATAATTGAATTATAATTATAATTATAATTTAAATATAATATGATTTTATTATATTTGAATTAGATAATTATAATTTAATTTGAATTTGAATTAGATGATAGAATAATGAACCTAGACTTTTTGGCCAGGTTCATTTTAGTATATAATTAATTAATTTAATTAACTAAATATTAGTGGAGTTTGTTGAGAGATTTTAGTTACAAAATTCACTATAAATAGAGCCTCAATTCCATTCTTCAAATCACACCTTAAATACATTGAGAACAACTTGAAGACTTGAGAGCTTGAAGGCATTGAAGAACGCTTGACAACTTGAAGGCTTGAAGATTTGAGAGCTCTTTTGAAGGCATTTGAAGATCTGGAAGAATTAAGGGCATTGAAGGCATTTTTTTTTTGCAGGTTTTAAAGATCTTGAAGCAACTTGAAGCCTTTTTGTAGGTACTTTGAAGATCTTGGAGCCTTTTGAAGGCAACTTGAAGCCATTGCAGGAGCTTTAATTTGATGTTTTGCAGAGTTTATTGCTTCGGAGCTTAACGTTTGCTGTTGAAGATCGGCCACTTGAATCCCGGAAGCTACGCTATTTAAATCCCGGAGGCACGCGCCACTTGAATCCCGGAGGCTACGCTATTTGAATCCTGGAGGCACTTCAATAGATAACGGCATTGAAGAACGCTTGAAGACTTGAACGCATTTTTGTTGATTTTGCAGGCAATTTGAATCCATTGCAGGGTTGATTACTTCTAAATTCTTGACGCTCGTTGTTGGAAGTCACGCCACTTGAATCCCGGAAGCTACGCCGTTTAAATCCCGGAGGCACGCGCCACTTGAATCCCGGAGGCTACGCTATTTGAATCCTGGAGGCACTTCAATAGATAACGGCATTGAAGAACGCTTAAAGACTTGAACGCATTTTTGTTGATTTTGCAGGCAATTTGAATCCATTGCAGGGTTGATTACTTCTAAATTCTTGACGCTCGTTGTTGGAAGTCACGCCACTTAGATCCCGGAAGCTACGCCACTTAAATCCCGGAGGCACGCGCCACTTAAATCTCGGAGACTACGCTATTTGAATCCCGGAGGCACTTCCATAGATAACGTCAGTGAAGAATTAGAGGACTAGACAGAGATTTTGTACCTGCATTGAATTATACACACGCTGTACACGAAATTTTGTGAATATATACAAAGTTTACTTTTTTTGTGTTTACAGAGACCAAGGTGGGACGAATACATGCAGATCGTATTGTGTCAATCTTGGGTATGGTGGTTTATTTTATGTTGATTGCATTGGTTTGAGCCGTGGCATGGCTTTACTGTGGAGAAAGAATAATACAGCAAGACTTTTGAGCTATTCTAGAAATCACGTTGATGTGGAAGTGATCATGACGAACTTTCCCAGATGGCGTATCACCTGTTTTTATGGCTTCCCGGAGCATGGCAGGTGTCATGAGTTGTGGGAGTTACTTAGATCATTGGCAGCTAGATCGAATCTTATGTGGGTCATGATAGGTGATTTTAATGACCTCCTCTTCCAGCATGAGAAAAGAGGGGGTATCCCACATCCAAGTAGCCTCCTTCACGGTTTTGGGGATGCTATTGATAACTGTAGGCTATCTCAGATGCTAATGGACAGCTACCCTTTTACCTGGGAAAGGGGGAAAGGAACGGCTGGTTGGATTCAGGAAATGTTGGATAAGGTTCTGGCTACAGAGAGTTGGCGTGGTGTTATTACAGGGCAGAGGTGAATAATTTGTTGACCCGCACGTCTGATTATTTAGCCCTCTGTCTAGGGCTCCATGATTATACTAGAGGGGGCGAAACTAGAAGAAAGGGCTTTTGTTTTGAGATGGCATGGCTGCATGATGAGGGGTGTAGAGCTGTGGTGGAGGAGTCCTGGGGGGACGGAAGAGGAAGGGGCATACAGGATTGCATTTAGTTGTGTGGCACCCGTTTGTCGCGATGGGGGGGGGGGGTGACCGTTTCCATAAGTTTGGGGAGCGGATTATGAACCTCCGTAGAGAGAAACTTCATCTGAGATTGCGTAATGACCTAGCATCACTGGCTGAGTTTCAGGGCCTTGAAGAGCTATTAGCCAGAATTGAGTACCAGGAAGATGTTTATTGGAGGCAGAGGCCAAGCAACACTGGCTTAAGGGTGCTGATGCCAATACCAAATTCTTCCACAGGTATGCTTCTCACCGTAAAAAGAAGAATACTATTTCTAGACTTAGGAATGATTTTGGGGATTGGGTGGAAGGGGAAGCCAAGCGTGATGTTATTATGCGTTACTTTGATGATATATTTTGCTCTAGCCCCTGATAATGGGGATAGTTTCTTTGAGAATATTATGCCACGAGTTACCCAGGCACATAATGATACTCTGCTCCGCCCGTTTAAGAAGGATGAAGTTAAGAATGCAATTTTTTTGATGTTTCCTGATAAAGCACCGAGGCTGATGGTATGAATCCGGGATTCTATCAGCTTCTAAGATGTGGTAAGGGGATATTTCGGATTTTGTGCTTGATTGCTTAAACTCTCATTTTTTCCCGGCTGGTTTGAATGATACTGATATTATTTTGATCCCTAAAAAAAATACGCCTCAGCAAATGATGGATCTTCGGCCTATAGCTTTGAGTAATGTGTTGTATAGGGTTATGGCCAAGATGGTTACAAACAGGATGAAGCCATTAATGGAGGAAATTATATCTAACTCACAGAGTGCTTTTATACCGGATAGATTAATTATATAATATTTTAATTGTGGCTGAGGTTGGTCATTATTTGAATAGAAAGTAGTGTGGTGTTGTTGGCTGGGCGCCCTCAAGTTGGACATGGCCAAGGCCTATGACCGCATGGAGTGGCCCTTTCTGCGTAACATGATGTTAGCCCTTGGTTTTGATAACAAATGGGTGGAGCTTATTATGTTATGTGTAACCACTGTGTCTTATAGTTTTTTGGTGGACGGCTCATGTAGTGCCCTTTTGACGCCATCTAGGGGTTTGAGGCAGGGGGATCCTTTATCACCTTATTTGTTCATTATTTGTGCAGAAGGACTCTCTATGTTATTACAGCAGGCTGGTTAATGGCTCTATCCATGGTTGCAGAGTTGCTCGAGGTGCTCCCCCTATCTCTCACTTATTTTTTGCTAATGATAACCTCTTATTTTTCAATGCCAATGCTCAAGAGGTTGGGGAAATTAAGAATTGTTTATCTGTGTACGAGAACTTATCTGGTCAGGTGGTGAACTATCATAAATCTAGCATATGTTACAGTAAGAATACTGGCGCGGATGACAGGAAGAGGTGGCGCAGATTCTAGGGGTAGCTCAAGCACCTAACTTTGGTAAGTATTTGGGGCTCCCATCCTTTGTGCGAAGGAATAGGAAAGCAGCCTTCTCATATATTGAGGAAGATCAGACAGCGTATTGGGTCCTGGAATAAGAAATTGTTATCTCAGGCTGGTAAGGAAATTTTGTTGAAAAGTGTGGCTCAAACAATGCCTAATTTTTCAATGAGTGTTTTTCTTTTACCGGTTTCTGTTTGCATAGCTATTGAGCGAACCATGAACTATTACCGGTGGGGATCTGGAACTGACCGTGGTATACACTGGAAAGCATGAGATAAATTATGCATCCCTAAAAAACATGGTGGACTGGGTTTCAAGGATCTTAGAGCCTTTAACCTAGCTATGTTGGGCAAGAAAGCGTGGCGATTACTAACTAAAACAGACTCTTTTGGTGGAACGGGTTTATAAGGCAAGATACTACCTAAGTCAACGCTCTCTGAAGCATGTTTAGGGAACAATCCCAGTTATTGTTGGCACAGTATTATGGCGGCTAAAGGGTTAATTTGTAGTGGTGTGAGACGGAGGATTGGTAATGGTGAATCTACTCTAATTTGGCAACATCCCTGGCTCCAGGATCTGGACCCTATGATACAAACTGAGATGCCCCCTCATTGGCTACTGCGAAAGTGGTGGGTTTGATTGACCAGGATACTAGTTCGTGGATCAGTCTATTTTATCTAATATTTTTCTCCCTATTGATGTGCCTCGCATCCTAAAGATACTTATTTCCTCGATGTATGAAGACACTTGGTATTGACATGGGGATCCGAGAGGTTGCTATTCTGTTAAAAGTGACTACAGACTCATTGTGGGTGATTATATTAATAATGATGGTGCGTTCAATAAATGGCTTGCCCTATGGAGGCTTAAAATCTCCCCAAATGGAAAACCTTTCTTTGGAGAGCTATAAGTGATATGCTTCCCACTACAAAAACTTGCTTATAAAGAGGGTAGTGGTTAATCCTATTTGTGTCATGTGTGGAGTTCTTCATGAGGATACTATGCACTCATTGGTTACGTGTGACTATGCAAGTTCCATTTGGAACCAATCCAACCTTACAATCCCCAATATTGTTTCAAATGTTTTTCATGAATGGTTTAGTGAAGTCTTGAATATTCTAGACACTAATGGGATTATGTACATAGCTGCAATTCATTATATATGAGAGCAAGAAATGGTGCAGTTTGGGATGCTTATCTTCCGATGCCGAGGAAATTCCTAGTCGCTGCTACGGCCACCATGCACGTTTGGTGCAAGGTGCACTCGCCTATCGTCTCGTTGCTACCAACCAAGAGTGTTGTGGCTGCCGACTTCGTTGTTGCGGCTATGCCCCGAACCACCACCGGTTGCTGTAGACGGCATTGCCCAACTACCGAGAATCTGTCGTGTAGACGCCGACTATCATCATCTGTCCAACATGGCACACAATGGGGGCGGTACTCTTAGATGGAGGGGGTGGATATATTTCGGCATATAGTACTACACTTACAAATTGTTTTTCTCTACTAATGGCCGAAACATTTGCGTGCAACGAAGCCTTGTCATGGCTAAGGAATCGTGGAGAACGGTCTATAGAGCTATACACGGATTGTCAGACGCTTTAGTGTTATCTATCTTCCACGGTTGCACCGATTCGTTCGTATATGGGTTATGCTTGATGGTTGCACATCATCTATGTCATCTTTGATTTCTGTTAAGTTAAATTTATTCCTAGATTAGAGAATATTTTAGCTCATACTTTAGCTTCTACTGCTTTTGATCAAACTACTGCTATGTACTGGGACTCTGTCCCCTCCTTACTCTGTTTCAGCTTATCTCTAATATACACCATGATGGTTCCTTTCAAAAAAATCCTATCTACTAAATCTGGCCGAAACTATATATACATATATTTTGATATACATTTTGTTTTTAACCCAACCAAGAAGCCCAATCCATAACCCAATCCAAAATCAGTAAAAGCCACATATAAAACCAAAGTATTCTTCGATTGAGTGGATAATTGGTATAAAAGTAAAATAAATTATTTTTAATAACCAAGCCTCCATAGCACAGTGGTAGTGCGTTTTCTTCGTAAGTGAAAGGTCGTGAGTTCAATCCTTACTAGAGGCTTTTACAAACTAACCACGGTTGTCTCCAGTCCGAGTCCTTGGAAACCTTTAAATTGGAAGAATTGTTTGATTAATTTAGGAACCTCAAGAATTGTTTGAATTGATTAATTTTTCCAATTTTTTGAAATGATTAATTTAGGAATTATTAATTTTAGTTCAGTGGTGCATATCGTGTGCAGTTCGATGGCCTATTTGACCCTTATTCCTAAATATAATATACTAATTAAAATTCATAATTCATAATAAAATTTAAAAGTAATTGTAATACAAAAATAATAGCTAACCTTTTTTCAAATAAATATCCTTTAAAATTACAAACACAATTCATCGATTAGTCTAGCTAGTATGATACCCGTGCATATTACTTGCGAAATGCATGTTATCTTATGTTAATAATAAAATATTATAAGAATTATATGAAAAGAATATATTAGTAATTATTTATGAGAACTGATATTTCTATATATAATTTCGTATTAAAATTTAATATAATACATAACAGATTACGCCTAAAAAAAAAGGAAAGTGTAATTGGTAAAATATACAAGAGTTAATTCCAGTAGAGGTCCTTTGTTTTTTGTGACAATTTCAAATTTGCAATAGCTATCGAAAATGATCTTTTGGATAAAGTAGATTATGAAGAATTGATAGATGAATTTGCGTCAAAGAATGCTAGAAGGGCATATGTTTTTAAATAAAAGATCTCTAGTTTGCATTATGTTAGAATTTTATTTATAATATAAACAAAGTTGTTTGAATTTTTCTTCTTTATATGAAAAATAATATATAAATAAAAATCATATATTTTACGATATTGGTTTTAAATATATTGCGCTTATACTTTTTGATAGGGACCGTAGGGCCTCATTTATTTAGGAGCACGGGGCCACAAAAAATTTAAAACGGCACTGAATAAAAGACAAGGTCAAACACTAACTCACGTTGGTTATGCTAAAAAAATCAGTCTTTAATCACGGCCAATTGTACGTGCCTTTCTCCCAAGTCACCATCCTGATGGCCAGAAGGTGTTAGCTCTAGACGTTGATGGATAAGATTGTGTTGCGACTACCACTGTCGTTTACAAAGAGGTTTTCAATAATGTGCAAATGCAATCGATGATATTATTATTATTTTTGTTCAAAATGACAAAATTGTTATATATATCTAGACAAAAATATATCCTCTATACAAATGAATTAGGATAACAATTGATTACTATAACTAACTTGATATATAACGAGCACATTTGCCCAATTTATAAAAATCCTAAAAAAAATGATATATAAAATCTCTAAAGTTACAGCACCGCATGCGTACATCTACAAATTAGCTATTAATTTGAACAATTACTTGCTCGAATTCAAGCAATGATAACATCAACAAACATAAACGATCCAAACCATATATTCAATTGCACTATATAATATTTGATGTTATAATTTAAATAGTTGTATATCGATCTAAATATTCTTAATATATTATAACAAAATGTGAAAATACTAGGGGTATTCATAAAGTACAATAGTCAGATTTAAACCAATAAATTTAATACTATTAGATTCCTTCCACTAATTTATCAACTTGATTTGTCATAGGGAACCTGTAAATAAGTAAAGGACCACTGCATTTATATGTTGTAGACAATACAAAAATTTACACTTACTACTGAGATGTTAAATTTTGATCTCTAATGAGATGCATTCCAATGATTTATAGTACATGACTACTAGAGGAAAATATAGTGGTCAACATATTTTGTATAAAAAAGATCTAAATGTCCTTGTATTTAATGACATTTCAATGATTTTGTTAGTCAATGATAAAAAAAATGATCACATCACAATAATACTAGAACCAAATAAGGATATGAATGTTTTGACAAAAAGAGCTAAAAGTGGGAGTGTCACCTACTTATAAATCTAAGACCTAAAATAGAATTAACTCATAAAAAATATTTAAAATAGTAATAACAAATGATCCAAAAAAATTAATCCAGATATTTCTTTTGATCCAAAACATATTATTTGGGAAATCAATATGTGCATACATACACACACACATACATACATCCATATATATATATATATATATATATATATATATTATATATATATATATATATATTATTACTTAACAACACTATCATACTAAAACTTTATCATATTGTAACGATGATTACTTATCTTATACTTAAAAAACATTAGTAATACAAAGAAAGTTTCTTATCCCATACATGTTGCCCTGTTTAAATTGTGTTTTGTACTTCTCCACTTGTTCTTTAGGGATGTGCACATAGGGATGGTAATGTGCCCCATTTCCGACGGGGATCCCGATCCCGCCCCGAAAGAGATGGGGATAGAGAAAATTTTCGAGCAACGGGAACAGGAATGGAATATGTGTGATTCTCCGCCGAGAGACGGGGAAAATTGTGTTTTGTACTTCTCCACTTGTTGTTTAGGGATGTGCACATAGGATGCAATGTGTCCCGTCCCCGATCCCACCCCGAAAGAGACGGGGATAGGAAAAATTTTCAAGAAACGGGGACAGGAATGAGAAATGTGTGATTCCCGCTGGGGACGGGGACGGGGATTCCCCCCCCCGCCCACCCCGATATATATATATATATATATATATATATATATATATATATATATATATATATATACATATATATATATATATAATATATATATATATATATACATATATATATATATATATATATATATATATATATATATATATATAGAGAGAGAGAGAGAGAGAGTTAATTCCAGCAATGGTCCTCTGACTATGTTGATTTTCCAGAATTAGTCCTTGACTTTTAATTTGGACAATTTATACACTTGAATTGACTTTTAAATTCTTTCCAATATTTGGTCCTTCCGTTAGATGAAGGTTAAGTGAATGTTAAA
>NW_017618776.1:0-9727 GCF_001879475.1 Ipomoea nil | reverse complement strand
ACCTCCGCCTCTTGCTCCGCCTTAGTACCCTTGTTTTGTTCCCGCACGTTATTGGTGTTGCCACTTACGTTGTGTCCCCGCCTCTCCTCTTCCCCCCTTCCTTTGCCCTTGGCTACTCTCACTTTGGTCGTGCGCCCATTTATTTCTTCCCCATCGTTATGCCCTTCCTCTCTTCCGCTTGTCCCCGTTTTGTTGATGTTCGGCGGTCCTTTCTTCTACTCCTTTGTTTGCTTGCGTGTGTCGTTGTTGCTTGGTTGGTGTGCCTTCGTTGTTTCATCTGTTTGCCCTTGGTGGTTCGTATGTTGTTTGGTCGTTTGGTTTCGTTTGTTGGCTTTAGTTCCCTCTCGTTTGTTTATGCGTTCGGGTTGGTGTCGCCGGCTCCTCGTTGTCGTCCGGTGGTGTTTCGTGTTTGGTTCTGCGCCCCTCTTCTTGTGCCTTTTTGCCCCCTTGCCCTGTCTTGCTTCTTGCCCCTTCCCCCTTTTGGCCCCTTGCCGTCTTGTTTCCTCGTCTTCTTTGCTTTCATTTGTCCCCTTGTGCTCGTTGTTCCCCGTTTGTTTGCCCTTGTCGTGCCCCCGCTTCGGGGCCGCCGCTTCTTTGTTCGGGGCGCGGCTGTGCCCCCCCGTCCTCCCCCCTCCTCCCGGCTTCCTTCGCGCCTTCCTCCTCGTCTCTTTGTTCCTTTCTCCTCCCCCTCTGCCCTTCCCTCGTCGCGGGCCTCGCTTTGCCTCGTCCCTCCCGTCCCCGGGTTGTCCTCTTGTGCTTCTTTGGTTGTTGCCCTTGTTCCCTTGTCTTCGCCTTTGTTTCGTCCGGGCCCCGCTGTCTTTCTCCCTCCGGTTTGTGGCTTCCCGCTCCCCTCGCCCCCTCTCTTCCTTTCCTTCCCCCCCCTCTCCCCCCCCCTCTCTCCTTCTCTCTCCGCCTTGGTCGCTTCTTCTCCCCGCTCGCCTTTGGGCCTCCCCCTCTTGCCCGTTGTCTTCCCCGCTTCCTCCTTTCCTTCCTCTTGCGCCTCGGGGCGGGTCCGCTCCTTGCTCTTTTGGTGTTTTTCCCCTCCTTTTCGGTGTCTTTTTCTCCCCTCGCCTCTTTGTTGTCTTTTGGTTTGTGTCTGCCGTTGGTGTGGCCGCCGCGCTTTCGGCGCCGCTTTCTCCGGGTGCGCCCGCGCCGTTTTCGGCTCCCCCGGTCCCCCCTGCTTTCCCCCCCTCTTTTCTTCCTTCTCTGCTGCTTCTTGGCTTCTCCTTGTGCTTCTTGTGTTGCCTGTGCGCTTTGCTGCCTTGTCTTGTGGTGCTGCCTGTTTCGCGCTTGTTCTTCGGGTTCTTGCCTGCCCTTGCTTGGCTCTTTCTTGGGTTCCCGTCCTCTTGTTGTTTGTGTGCGCTTTTGGGTGTTTTGGCCTTGCCTTGGCCTTGTTGTTGCCCTCCCCGCCGGGCTTCTTTTGGTGTCCCGGGTGTCCCCGCGGCGGCCCGGCGGGCCGGCCTCCCCGCCGCCCCCCCGCGGGGCCCGTGCCTCGTGGGTTGTGTCCCCGCGGCGGCCCCCGGGTGCGGTCCCCCCGTGGCCCCCCCGCGGGGCCCCTGTTGTGCTTGGCGGGGCTTTGTTCCCCGTGCTTCTTTTGCCTCGGTCTTGCTGTTTTGCCCTCCCGCTGTTGTTTTCTTGGGCTCTTTGTGCGTCTTCTTGCTGTTTCGTCTGTCTCGCCCGGTCTGTTCGGCCTCCCTGTCGGCTTTGGTGTCTTGCCTCGTGCTCCGGGTCCCCTTTGTGCTTCGTTGGCCTCTTGTGCGTCTTGCCTGTTCTCTGGCCCTCCTTTTGGTTTCCCCGTTTGCTCCGCCTGCTCGTTTGCTGTTGCCCTGCTCGTCTGTGCGGTTTGTTCTTTCCTCTTGGGCTTGGCCCCTTGTGTTGCCCCTCGTTTGGTGTCGGCTTGTGCTCCTTCGTTGTTGCGTCTGGTTTCCTGTCTTTGTTGTGCTCCCTTGCTTGCTTCCTCTGCTGTGCCCGTCTGTCCTCGTTGTCCCCTTTGCTTGCTCCTTGCTTCCGGTTCTTGTGGCCCCTTCGTCTTCTTGGTCCTGCTGCTGCCTTGTGTGCCTCTGCTTGCCTTGGTGGTTGTTCCTTGCGCTTTGCTCCCCTGTTCGGTGGTTGTGTGCTCTGCCCTTCCTGGTCCCCTCGTGTCCTGCGCGTTCGGTGGTCTGTTGGCGGCTTGTTGGCGGGGGCCGCCGGTCCCTGGCGGTCCCCGGTTGGCCTCCGCCGTCCCGGGTGGCCCTCGGCGGTCCTGGTTGGCCCTGCCCTCCGGCCGGGGGTCGCCCTCCGGTTGGCCCCGGCCTCCGTTCTGCCCTTGTGCCCTGTCGTTGTCCCTGTGGCCTGTCGTTGCCGTTGTGTGCCTGTGTTTCCTTTGCTCTCTGCGCCTGTCTTGCTGTCTCTCCTTTGTGCTCCGTCCCTGCCTCTTGCGTTGTCTTGTTCTTTCCTGTTTTGTCTTGTTCTTGTTGTCCGGCTGGTGCTTCCTTTTCCTTTTGCGCGTGTGCTGCTCGCTTGCCGTTGCCTTCTCTCTCTGCTTTTGCCCTGTCTCTCACATCTCTTCCGCGTTCCCCTGGTTTTGCCTTCTCCTTCTCTCTCTCTGCTCTTTCCCGCGTCTTGCTGGTTCCCCGCCCTGTTCGTGCCCGGGTGTTCCCCCTGTTTTTCCTTGTTCTCCCGGTTTTGCGTCGCTGCCGCGCGCGCGCTCGCCTTGGCCCGCTCGCTTCGCTTCGTCCCCTATGTCTCGCCGTTTGTTGTTGCTGGCCTAGTGCGCCTTATGTGCGCGGCTGTGTGCATTGCCTCTTTCTGCCATTGTTTTTCCCCTGTTTCGCTTTTCCCGCCTGTGCCTCTTTCGTCCTTTCCGCTGTGCCTCCTCCCCCGTTCGCTTTCTTCCGCTTCTTTTCCTGGCTGCTTCGCTTGCTTCTCTCCTCTCTGTTTTCCGATGTTTCCCCTGTGTCCCCAATCCGGGGTCTTCCAAGAACACACATCAACACAGTCCGTTGGCTCGTCGTGCGGCTCTCTGGTGGAAGCCTCGGGGAACACAGATAGATAGACAACATACAGAGGCTTCTCTTCCCCTGTCGCCACTCTTTTCCCTGGCCCCCCTTAAAGCCCACCCCCTTCCCGCCCTCCCTCTGTCCCCTCCCTCCCACCCCCCCCTCCTCTCCCCTTTGCTCAGCCTTTGGCCCCTCCCCCTATGCCTTCCCCAGCGTCCCCTCCGTCGTTGGGCAGTCGCCTGGGTTCTCCCTTTGTTGGCCTCTTCTTCTTTGTATGGCTTCCTTCTTCTTCCCCCCTCCCCCCCTCGCCCCCCCTTTCCCCCCCTCCCTCCCTGCTCCCCCCGCCTCCCCCCCCCCTTCCCCGGCGCCCATCCGCGCTTGCCGCTCACGCGGGGCTCCGGCTCGCTGCCCCCCCGGCTGCCCCTGCTGCCTCCGCACTTCCTGTGTTTGCTTCTTTCTTCTTGGCCGCGCTCTTGGGTGGGCCGCCAACCGCCTGGCCCTCGGCGGCCCGGTTGGCTTTCTCTTGCTTTTCTCTGTGTTCCCCCCTCTCGCCGGATCCATCCCTGCTTCGTGGCGGGCCACGTGGTATTTTGGATTGGTTTTCCCACCCCTCTCCGGCCCGCTTCTGGTCCATCTTCGCCCCCTGGCCGCTCGTCTCGCCCTGTGGCCTTTCCCTCGTTTTTGGGGTCCCCCATCGCCTTTTCTCGCCCCCCCCCTTCTCGCTCCCCCGCTTGCTTGCACCGTTTTCTACCGCTTTTCCTTTCCGGTTTCCGCTCCCGCCACGCTTCCCCTTTTGGGTCACTCTCTTCCTGCTGTTATTGTGTTGGTTTTCCCTCCCCCGCCCCCTCCCCTCCCCGTTGCCTTATTTGCTCCCTTTGATTCCCCCCGGCTCGTGTTTGGTTCCCCGCGCTGTGCGGTGCTCCCCTTGCACACTGACTTCCTCCGCCATCGTGCCCCTTTTTTGTCGCCCCCGGGCCGACGGATTTTCCTGACCGCCCCCCCTCCCCTCGAGTTCCGCCCCCTTTATGCCCCCGGTCGCCCACCCGTCCATCCCCTTTCCCCCCCCCTACCTCTTGGCGCCCTTCTTCCCGTCGGGTTGTGGTTTCTTTTCTTCCCCCCCACCCACACCTCCACCGCGTTTCTCCCCGCGCCTTTCTCCCGCCCGCCCGTTCGCGGCCCGTTCCTCCCTTCCCCCTCCCCCCCCCCGTTCCCTTTCGCCTCGCCTTCTTTTCCTGCCGCGTCGTGTCTCAGTTCTCCCTCCTTCTTTCCTTTTCTCTCCGCTCTGGCTCTCCGCGCTCTCTCTTTTTCTCCGTGGCCTCCCTCTCCTGTGTGTCTCCTTCTCCTCTCCTGCCCCCCGCGCGCCTCTTTCTCTTCCCCCGCCTCGGCTCCCGCCCGCGCCGCAGCTTCTCTGCCCCTCCCCCGCTCCGCCCCTCCCCCAGCGCCCCTCCCCCTTTCCTAGCCCATCGTGCTTTCTCTCACCGTGGTTCGTTGCCCGGCCCCCTCGCCCGTTCCCCCTCCCTTTCCCGTGGTCGTCGTCTGGCTCCTCTTTCGTTCGGCTGTGGGCCCTTTCCGTCGCGCTGGCGGTCGTATGGTCCGCCCGGTTTGCTCTTTCCGCCCGCTGTTTGTCTCTCGGTCTCTCCGGTTGTTCTTGGGCCTCCGCCGCGGCTGGCGTCGTGTTTGGTTCCCACGTCCCCCCTTTCCTCCGGTTGTCTTTGCGCCCGCCCCGCCTCCCCCCTTGCCTTATTGCGCCCCGCCCGTCTCGTCCCCTCTTGCACTTCTCCCCCGCCCTCCCGACGTCCTCCCCTTTCTTTGGTTGATCTTGACGAGCCCGCCCGTCTTCGTCTTACTCGCCTTCTCCCTCCGGGCTTGCCCTTGCGCCCAGCCCGTCTCGTCCCTCCTGGCTTCTACCCGCCCGCGCTTGCCGCCTCTCGCCTCCTGGTTTGCCAGTCTCTTACTTCTTTCCGCAGCGGCGCGCTTGGTGCCTTCCCTCTTGCCCCTATCCTTGCCCCCCCACCTGCCCGCGCTTTTTTTTTTTTTGGATTTGGCGGCGCCCTGCGCCGCTGGCAGTCGCCTTCCTTCCTTATCGGCCTCGCTCGCTGCTGTTCGGATCATAGCCATTCCCTCCTTGCGGCGCTCGCCGCGCTTTGTGTCGTCCGCCTTCTGCTCCTCGCAGGTCGCTCTGCTTACGCTTCCCTCCCTGGCCCGCTCCCTAGGGCCCCTTCCCCGCCTGCCGGCCCCTCGCCCCCTGCTTTTTCTATTTTTTTCGGGCGTGCCTGCCCTGCTGGGGGTCCGCCTTCGCTGCTCCTTGCCCGCCCCCGCCCGCTGGTGTGCGCCGCGCCTTCGCTCCTTGCCGGCTCCTGCGCACGCTTCCTCCCTGTCGGCCCGTCCTGCCTCTGCTGTTTTTTCGGCTTTTTTTTTTCGGTGGCCTGCCCTCCTGGTCCCCTTCCTTCCTATGCGCGCCCTCCGCGCTTGTCTTTCCGTCCGCCTTCCTCCTTGTTGGTTTGCTGAGCCGCTCTTCCCTCCCTGCCCGGTTTCCTTGGCCCTCTTCCTTCCCTTCGCGCCCGTCTGCTTTGTTTTTTTTTTTTCTAAACTTCTTTTTTTCTGCTTTTTTTTCGATCTTGGGCGCGCCTCCGCCTGCGTTGGCGGGCGCCCGCCACGTCCCATGCCAGGTGGTGCCGCGTCCTCACGCCACTCACTCCATCCCCGTGGCTTTTTTACTTTCCCAATTCTATGCGTTGTCTGCGCCTCCCCTCCCACTTTATTTTCTTTCTTTTCGGCCGCTCTGTTCTGTTTTCCCCGACGCGCGGGGTCTCCCGCGCTCTCTCTCTCTCTCTCTCCTCTCTCTCTCTCTCTTCTCTCTCTCCTCTCTCTTCTCTCTCTCTCTCTCTCTCTCTCTCCGCGTTTCCTCTCCGCCGTCCCTTGCCATCTCGTGCCCTTCCTCCTTCCGTGACTATGGCTCTTTTTTTTTTCCTCCTTCCGATCCTTCCCTTTCACCCTCTTACCCATCCTTTGCTCCTCCGTGTGTTTTTTCGTTCGGGTTCTCTTCCCTCGGGCCGCCCACTTTGCTCCTTTCAGCTCATCGTCATTGGCCCCTTTATCGTCTTCCCTATTTGCCTTCCTTTCCGCGGTTTGGTCCGCCCCCCCGCCCTTTTGCTGGGGGGTTACACTTTTGGTGGCCGCCCCTTCCTTGTTTTGCCCTTTTGTGGCCTCCTTATTGTTCCTTTTTCTCCGTTTTCGTCCTTCCCCTGCCCCCTGACTGGTGCCCTTGTTGTCGCGACTTTTCTCTTTTCGGGCCCCTCGCCTCCTCCACCACCCCTACTCTTGCCTCTCCCCCTCCGCCCCTCCTCTTCCGGCCTCTCTTCCCTCTCCCCCCCCCGACCCCTCCTCTTCCCGCTCTTGCCGCCGTTTCCTTCCGCTGCTGCTTTTCCCCCCCGCGCTCTACATCTCCCCTCTGGTCCCGCTTTTGCTCTCCCCTCCTCCCTGCTCCCCAACCGTTCCGCTCCCCTTCCCCCCTTTTTACCCGTTCGTGTCCCCCCGTGCCGCCCTTCCCCGTCGTGGCCCCCCGGATGCCCTTCTCTTCCTTTTCCGCGCCCCTCGGTGCCTAGTGTGGCGCCCCCTGGTCCCTTGCCCATCGCCACACTTCCCCCTATTTGGTCTTGCGTTCCCCATGTCTCGGTACGCGCCCCCCCCCGCCGCCCCCCTTGGTTCCCTTTTTCCCCCTTGCGCCCTTCCTTGGTAGCCCCCCTCCTGCCCCCCTTGGTACCTCCTCTCGTCCCGCGCCCCTTTTTGCTCCTTCCTCTCCCCCTTTGCCCTGGTTTCCTCTCTCCTGCCGCCCTCGATCCGCGATAGTGTCGCTCCCCTCATTCGCCCCCGCACTTCCTCTTCCTTTCTTTGCCCCCCCGCCCCCGCCCCCCACTGAGCCTCCCCCGGTCGGGCGCCTTACGGCCTCCTCGGCGTTCGCCGCTCGGCGTCCTTCCGTTGCCTCCCCTTCTCTTGTTGCTCGCCACGTCCCCCCGTTGCTATTCCTTCTCCTCCTCCACCCCCTTCCCTCTGCTCTTCCCGTTTTCTTTCCCCGGCCCCTCCTCCCGCCCCTGTTCTCCCCCCCTTGGGCGCCGTCTTTATCCTCCTTCACGGCAGTGCCGTTTTCTCCTCGTGCCCTTCCCTTATCGGTCGTTGCCTTTCCGTCCTTGTGCCCGCCGCGTGGTTGGCGGCCGCGGGGCTCCCCCTTGGCGTCGCGTTGGCCGGAACGTGTCTTCTCTGCCGGCGCCCCCCTTTGTGCCTCGGCCCTCCCTCGTCGCTTTTCGTTTTCGTCGGGCGCACCCCCTCCTCTCTTCCGCCGCCTCTCCCGCCCCCCGGGCCCTCTTTGCTGCTGGTTTGCCTGATCCTGGGTTGGCTCGCCGCCCGCCCCCGCGCCCGCTCTCAGTCTCTACTGTCGTATCCCACCCTCCATTTCCTCCCCCCTTTCACTCCGTCCCCTCCTCTTCGTTTTTCCTCGCCCTGCCATTGGCCCCGACCCCCCTCCTCCTTTCGCTTGCCTCCCCTGCCCGTCGCCTCCGAGTTGATCGCCGCCGCCGCTTTGGTCACCGCCCTTGTTCTTGCCCTTCGTAGTCGTAATCGTTCTGCTTTTTTGTTTGGCCCCGGGTCCGCCCTGTGTCCGCTTCCCCCTTCTTTCTCGCCTTGCCCATGGGTCCGGCCTTGCCTGCTCGGCCTTCGTCCGGCCCTCCCGCCCGTTCCCCCGTCCGTGGCTCGCCCCCCCTCCCCCCCTCCTCTACGTCTTGGGGCTGCTGGCCCTCCCTTCCTCACTTCCCCCCGCCCATCCTTTTTCCCCCTGGTTGCCTTCCCCCTTCTCCCTCCGCCCCCTTTGGAGCCTTTGCGCGCCTCACACCCCCACGCTCTCCTTGTCCTTCCTCTTAATTGCTATTGCTCTTCTCCGCTTCCCTCTTTGTCCTCACATCCCTCTTTCTCCGCGCTGGCCCCGTCGGGTTCCTACGTGCCTTGTGGCACCTGGTGCCGTGTTCTGTCTTTTACTGTTGTGCCTTTTTGGCGGCCTTGTGTTTTCTGCCATTCTCTGTCCGTTCCCGTCTGCCTTCTCTCCTTGCCCTCCCTTCGTCTTTGGTCATCTTCTGTTCTCCTTTCCGTTAGTCTTGTGTTGTGCCCTTCTGTGGCCCTGCCCCCTTTTGCCCCTACCATCCCTTATTGCCCCTTCCGTAACTGATCCCTGTGTCTGTGTTTGTGCTGTGCTTTTTGCGTCTTTTCTTGTGCCCTTTTTTGTAACCGTTCCGCGTTCTGCCTTATGTCCTCGTCGTTTTGCTTTCGGTTCCCCCTGTTCTGTGGACCCTGGTCCCTGCTCTCCCTTTGCCCCTCCCGCCCGGCTCCCCCTTCTTATCTGCCCGTCCTCTTCGTCTCTTTTGGGGCCTCGGCGCCCCTTCGGCGGCCTCCAACCGACCCGCCCCTGACGCTCGCCGCCGCCGGGCCACCCCACATCCTCACCGCGCGCTTCCCTCCCGCTCCGCCCCCTGCCCCGTTGTCGGTTCCCGGCGTTTCGGGTGGGGGTCGGCTACTTTTGCTCTGCTGACCCTGCCGCGACTCTTTTGCCCTTTCTTCGGTTATCGTTGGCTCTGTCTTCCCCGAACCTCCTTTTTACTCTCACTCTCTCTCGCTGTTGCACGCCGCCTTCGTCTTCCTTCTCGCACTTTTGCGGCCGATCGCCCTCGGTTTGCTTCTCTGCGTTCTCTGCTCCTTTCTCTGTGTTTGTCTCTCCTTTGTTTGCGCGCTGCCGCGCCTTCGTTCGGCGCTCTTCTGCCGCTTCCTCTTCGAGTGTGCGTTCTCTCTTCTTCTCCGCTTCTATTCTTCTCTCTGACTGTCTTCTGTCGTCTCTGCTTCTCCCGGTGGGGCGGTGGCAGCCCTCGTGCCGTCCTCGTGGTGCACTGGTGCTTCCTACTTCCTTGCTTCGCCTCCGCCTTTGTTCTCCCGGCCTTCTTTGGGCGACCCTCCCGTCCTTCTCCCCCTCGTTTCTCTCCTTTTCTTTCTGCCCTCTCTTGCCTTTGTTGTGCCTCTTCTCTTATCTCTGGTGCCCTCTTTTGGTGATCTCTTTTGATACCCTTCTGGCCCTTCGGGTGCCCGCGTGTTCACTCGCCAGGGCCCTCGTTTTCTCTCTCTTGCTTTCTGTGCTCTCTTCTGCTCTGTGCTGCCTCTTGGTGCTCTCTCGTTCTCTTGTGGTCTCTTCTGCCCCTTCTTTTCTTTCTGTGCCGCCCTTGCGCCCTTGCTTTCTCCTTGTGCTTTGTGCCCTTTTGCTCCTTCTGGTTCTGCCCGTTGTGACTTTCTGCCTTCTCCTGTCCCCCTCGCGCGTTACCTGCTTCCCTGTGCCATTTCCCGTGTTGCACCTTTCTCTGTCTGGGGCCGCCCTTCCTTGCACTCCCGCTCCTGCTGCACTCCCTCGCCGTTCATAGCCTTTGAGCTTGGCTATTCTTTTGTCTCCTCGTCTATGTTTTCCTGCCCTATTCATGGCTGTCTGCCCGCTTCCGTTCTTCCCTGCCCTCCTTGTGCCCTTTTTGCCCCCTCCTGCCCCCCCCCTTGTGTCTGACTTCTCGCCTTATCTTGTCTGTTTCCTCTGTGGTTGTTGCCCTTAGGGCTGTTGGCCTCCTGCATTGCTCCCTCTTGGTCCCCCTCCTTGACACTGGCCGCGTGCCCCTGCACTCTGGCCTTCCCCCCTCCTCCGGCAGGGCCCTGGCCCCCCCCGCCCCGGCCCT
>NW_017618774.1:10000-11297 GCF_001879475.1 Ipomoea nil | reverse complement strand
CGTTCCGCATGAGCCCGCAACGTAGGCACACTCGTTCCGCACAAGTCCGGCACTTAGGCACACTCGTTCCGCATGAGTCCGCAACTTAGGCACGCTCGTTCCGCATAAGTCCGCAACGTAGGCACACTCGTTCCGCATATGCCCGCAACGTAGGCACACTCGTTCCGCATATGCCCGCAACGTAGGCACACTCGTTCCGCATATGCCCGCAACGTAGGCACACTCGTTCCGCATAAGTCCGCAACCTCGGCACCCTCGTACCGCATAAGTCCGCAACCTCGGCACCCTCGTACCGCATAATTCCGCAACCTCGGCACCCTCGTACCGCATGAGTCCGCAACTTAGGCACCAACGTTGCGCATAAGCCCGCAACTTAGGCACCCTCGTTCCGCATAAGTCCGCAACTTAGGCACCCTCGTACCCCATAAGTCCGCAACTTGGGCACACTCGTTCCGCATGAGCCCGCAACGTAGGCACACTCGTTCCGCACAAGTCCGGCACTTAGGCACACTCGTTCCGCATGAGTCCGCAACTTAGGCACGCTCGTACCCCATAAGTCCGCAACTTGGGCACACTCGTTCCGCATGAGCCCGCAACGTAGGCACACTCGTTCCGCACAAGTCCGGCACTTAGGCACACTCGTTCCGCATGAGTCCGCAACTTAGGCACACTCGTTCCGCATATGCCCGCAACGTAGGCACACTCGTTCCGCATGAGTCCGCAACGTAGGCACGCTACTTCGGCACACTCGTTCCGCACAAGTCCGCAACTTCGGCACACTCGTTCCGCAACTGTCCGCTACTTAGGCACACTCGTTCCGCAACTGTCCGCAACTTAGGCGCACTCGTTCCGCATGAGTCCGCAACTTAGGCACACTCGTTCCGCATATGCCCGCAACGTAGGCACACTCGTTCCGCATATGCCCGCAACGTAGGCACGCTCGTTCCGCACAAGTCCGCAACTTAGGCACGCTCGTTCCGCACAAGTCCGCAACTTAGGCACGCTCGTTCCGCACAAGTCCGATACTTAGGCACACTCGTTCCGCACAAGTCCGCTACTTAGGCACACTCGTTCCGCATGAGTCCGCAACTTAGGCACACTCGTTCCGCATGAGTCCGCAACTTAGGCACACTCGTTCCGCATATGCCCGCAACGTAGGCACACTCGTTCCGCACAAGTCCGGCACTTAGGCACGCTCGTTCCGCACAAGTCCGGCACTTAGGCACACTCGTTCCGCATGAGTCCGCAACTTAGGCACGCTCGTTCCGCATATGCCCGCAACGTAGGCACACTCGTT
>NW_017618773.1:0-18233 GCF_001879475.1 Ipomoea nil | reverse complement strand
CCGTGCGCCTGCCCGTCTTTGAACACGACCAATGCCACACCTGTGAGCTAGCCCGTGTTCATACATTGGCGTGTGTGAGTCCGTGCCGTTGTGTAATCACAGATTGAAGACGAATTCAACCACACATTTGGCATCTTCAATAGAGAAACTTTTCTCACTTTTTCTTTTTTATTTCCTTGTGTAATGTTATTGTTATCTATTTGTGTTTCCTTTATATATATGTTTTCTAAGTCTGAGTAGTTCGATCAGGGGCTTGGATTAGGATTGTATTGCCTATCTAGATGGTATTTATGTGGTTATTACATAAGGGGGAACAACTTTGACATAGGGTTCATGTGTTTGTGAAGGTTTGTGAATGAATTATTGTAAATACATGGTAAGTAACAGTGATATGATTAGCATGTTTTTGGAGGATTCTTTGCCACAATGAGAGTTGGGTACGGTAAAGAGTTCAAAACTCTTCCTTTCACAATCCCAATTTCTTCCTATGAAAATTGGGGAATTGGGGACCTAAATGCTTATGTTCTTTGTGTTGGGGTAATAAGGTGGAAAAAAACCCCAAATAATAATCTTACGGAAAGATTATTATTATATGGGAAAACAGGAAAAGAAATGGGAAGGAAAATGTGGAATATTTGGTAAAGGTTAGCACGAGTTTGAATAAATTGTTCTTTTTTCTTAAAACCTTATTTGCTACCTCCCACAAGTGCTAGGAGCGTTGTAGCCTAGGTTTCCAAGGATAAAACGTGCTACGATTCTTTGTTTAAGCACCCAACAAAGAACCCGGCAAACAAAGCAAAGCAAGAACACTGGCTAAAGAAGAGAGTAGAAGCAGAAGTTTTGGAAGCTAAAACGTACTGGAATTTCCTTTTTCTTGTAGCGTGAAAAGCTGTGTAACACTTGTAACCACCCACTAACAGAAGAAATTAAATTCAGAATTCAAAAATTGGAATTAAATTCTTGGAGATGTCTACTTGATTCCTATGTCAACAGGGATCAGAAAAGTGAGACAATTCCTTGCTTAGTTGCTCATGGGAGTGGCTTAGGCTAGGATTCTTATGTGGATCCTTGTGGACCCCTAGGTTATTTGTTATCCCTTATCCCATAGAATGTCAAAGCATGCATTTAGGGGGGAGGTGATATCCCTAACTTGAGCCTTATTCTTCAATATATATAGTGTTTATTCGTGTTTCATTTGTGTTAACTTGTGCTTGATTTTTTATCTCTATTGATTGACAATTGCCCAACTATGATTGTGTATTTGCTTGTATTCTTGGCGGTTCAATTCTTTAGTGCTTAGAAATTTAGTCTTACACAAGTACATGTTATAGCCTCAATCCTTTGCGAAATGATGTTTTTCACCCTTGACTCACCACAACCATTTATTGCATCCCCATGAACCTTTATGACATGAGAAATATTCAAAGAATATCACCCTTAAAATTATGTAAATTAAATTCATTTCGACACAAGAAGTCCAGTGTTTTATTTCCAAGGATGACTTCAATGTCGCATTACTTTCGCAACTTTTTCCCAAGTTGTTGAGTCCATATTCGGTATCCCTTTTGTTTTGAGAAACAATTAATTTCAATGAAAAACTTGATTTTTTTTCTTGTGTGTGATTTTTATGATGAGTTAAGTATAAGGTGTGATCTTAAAAATATAAAGATATATAGATCAAATGGCTAATGACTGATTAATAGATTCAATGAGATATTAGTTGCACTAATTCATTAAAGTAATGAAAAAACACCAATTATGTTAACCTTCCATCAATGTATGTACATTAGCAATCATATTAGAGTACGTGATGCAATCTTAGAAAGTCGAACATGACCATAATTTATGTATGTCACAAAAAAGTTGTTTGCTTGTGGACCAATCCTCTTAACTATCTAAAAGAATATTCACGATGGAAACACAGAATCTTAAGATTCTTTATATATTTTTATTCACGATAGGAAGTAGGAACATATGAATCTTAAGATTCTTATTAATGGAGTATATTTTTTAAAGTGAAACCGTTATGGTATGACAAGATAGGTATTGTGTTGGGGTTTACCCCTTGAACTAAGGAAACAGTCTTTGAACAAAAGGGCAGGCAAGATTGAGTTGTTGCTGATCAATCAATCATATTGTATGTATTACTTAGACCTACCTATGATCCTAAGTCTTATGATTGAATTGGAATCATTCCATTTATTCCCATTTAACAATGAACCTTGTCTCTAAAACGTAAGGCCGCACTGGTATGATAATTATGCTGAAGTAATCCAATGGAATTTACAAAAAGCACATCTAGAGCCAATGATCTCTTCTTTATTACTATTATTATTATATTTTTTTAATTCATAGGATACGTGGTATCATTATTATTATGAGATTAATTTAAATTTAGAACGAGTACATTGAATTTGACTTTTATTCAAGAAAAAATTTGGCCTAGAACTAACACATGATATATCCTTTACAAGATTCAAACTTTCAATCTATAGTTGCATTAGCAGTTCACTTACCAATTGTCTCAAGTTATTGAATTGGGTCCAAGAATAAGAATATTAAGAGTAAACGCTCTAGTCTTAGATTAAGCATTTGAATTAGGGGTGGACACTTCGGTTCGGTTTATCCGAATCAAACCGAATCGATCCGATCGAACCGAACCAAACTAGTAATAGAAAATCGAACGGTTCGGGATTCTTGTAAACCGAACGGCTCGGGATTCTTGTTTAAGGGGAACATGCTTCTTCTCCGTAAAGCAACTCACAATGGTTTGAGATTTTTTTGGTGTGATTTTTTTTTTTTTTTTTTTTTTTGGTGAGGTCCTTACCATGGATATTGAAGCTTCAAAATAATAATAATAATAATAAATTAATTAATTAATTAAAATTCAAAACAAAACAATAAAAGTTAGAGTGGTTGTCTGGTTACCACTCTAATGCGCCCGCAGTGACATCAAAGGCACACAACTATGCTAGATGCGTGTTTTTTTTTTTTTTTTAACAAAAATTTATCTCTTGCAAACAAATCCAAATCCCCCTCTCCTCTAAATCAACAAAAACCTCTCAAAAACTCACCCAAAAAACTCTACTATGAATGCCCTTAGATCATAGGTTGTTAGTCCCTTATTTTAACCATATCTCTAATTTATCGACTCCCCAGTTTAGGAAAACTATACCATAAATGAACCCTGATCCAAGACGATATTAAGATTATGTGTCTGCACTTAATATATTATGTGTTTGTAGTTAATAGAATATGTGACTATAAATAAATTGAAGACACATAATATGTTAACACAAACACATAATATGTCAAACTGCAAGCGCACAATATGCAATTAACATTATATACATGCAATTAGTAATGATGGAGAAAATTGATCCGGGGTATGTATTTATACGGGTCAATAATCTCCCTAAGAAAATATGAATGTGGTAAAAAGATTGCAGGGAATCAATAAATAAGAAATAAATATGCAGGACACAAGATATTTAACGTGGAAACCAATACGGGGAAAACCACGAGCCTTTTTGGGCTAAGTCAAGCCGAAATCCACTAAGTTGTAGGTGTAGTACATGTACATAGGTGGCCATGGCCATGGAATGGTTGAGAGAAAGAGTATGTATAAGAGAAGTTTATATTTGAGACTGGCGTAAATCCCTTCGTCTGTAGCCCGGAGCCTTTATATAATGTTATTTGTGCAGTTGTAACTTCCCGTAGCCTTTCCTATTTTCTTGCCATGACTTCTTCCTCCTTTGACTAATATCATTAATAATAATAATAATAATAATAATAATAATAATAATAATAATAATAAATAATAATAATTGATGGTTTTAGGGTTTTCGGGCCCAAGGAGGTCCAACACAACCTTCGGCTGGTGGGTGCACCTTTCGATAAAGTGTATGTCTATTTCGGAGATTATGCTAGTACTCGGAACTCTTTAGGTATTCTCCCCTCTTTGGGTGTTCAATTGTCCCCCTCTTTACAAGAATGGAGGAGCCTTTATATAGTGGCTCCCCTCTACCGACTTGAAGGCCTTTGATGGCCGACTTCATGGCTAATTAAGATACGGAGCCGTTGGATGCCATTACTCGGTCGACCAACGGCTCTCCCAGGCTTGTAACGGCCTGACCGTGTCCGGCTTTCAATGTCTCAACGGCTCCCTTTTTAAACGAGCCTCTTCAATGCTCTCAACGGCTCCTTGAGCCGAGTCCTTTCCTGGGCTTGGGCCTCGGTCGACTCCTTGTCTCGGCCTAAGCTCCTACTGGACTCCTCTTGGCAGCTCAAAACTGGGCCCATGCTTGGGCCTGGGCCGACTCCCGGACTCGACCCAATTGTTCTTCGGGCTCATCTCGACGCTGGCCCACTTCTCCTATCTATTTTCTTTGGGCCCCTATACCTTGGGCCGGGGTCCTCACCCCCATCAACTAGTCCCTCACTTTTCCACACCCGGTCCGCTAGCCCAGGTTTGGAAAAGTAGCAACTGTTCATCCCTCTCAACCATCGTATCTTCGTCTTAAATATCTTTTGGTAACGTCCGGATCCTCAGGCATCTCCTCCGGATCTCGCGGGGCCGTTTGGATTCTTCCGTCTAAACTTGGCCCTATAATGGCGTCCTTCCTTTTCTTTCACCTTCTCAAGTCTATCATGGGTCGTTCTCCTCTGAAAGGAAAACGGATTGACTTCGGGTCTCCTTGGCGTCCGCTGCCCTCCAAGCGGACTCGGCCTGAACGAGAACACGGGAAGAAGACTCCCCAGCCCCCCTCAGAGGTCTCCTGCCGGCGCTATGTCCTCAGCTTCTCAGCCGCCGACTCCTTCTCGACGCGAGGTCACCCCGCCATCACGCCATCCGCCTACTCCCACAACTGCCCGAGTGACTTCTCAAGACGGGTCCTTTGTTGAGGTGGCGGTTCCAGAGCAACTTACTTTCAAAATGACCTTCTCGATTCCGCTGGATGACCTGGACGGGCCGGTTACGGGCCTGATGAATGACGAGGATTACGCCCGCTACCTGGAGATGTATCCGGATGACGAGGAGCCGATTGCGCCACCACTCATGCCAGCTTTCTGGGACTCGTTCTGCCCATCCCCGCCTGGACCATCGGGGGGTTCTTTGGGGGCGACTCCTCCTCGCCTGGCGAGTGATCATATGTACCGGAGTCGGCCATAGTTCGGAGGGATTTCTTTTAGGAGCATTTTCATATTTCCCATTGTAATAAGCTCCTTGCCATTTGTATCCTCCTTTTGCAATAATAATAAATGCTATCCTTGCCTTATGTCTTGTCGTGTTCTATTACGTACTCATCTGGACGACTGGTCAAGGGGTCGATCACGTCATCGAAATCTTTTCGGTCTGACACCTGCAAGATTCCCCATATCCTGGGCGAATCCACTTTTTCCTGCATTGTCTTGCGAATCTCGCTCTTCTCGAGCGGATCTGATGGAACTAATCTCTGACAGAGATTCGCGTCATCCGTCTAATCCGGCTCAGTTATGTCAGTTATAATCTCCTCCGTGATCATCGCCTTGGTATTTGCCTTTGCTGGGCTATATAAAGGCCCTTCACAGTTGATGCAAATCGCAACACTTTCCACTTCGCGAAGGTACGGCGCTATGAGTTATAGGGACGGTGATCGCCACTGGTCCATTCGTAACAAGGAGCATGCTCGTCTGGAGCAACTGAGGCAGAAAAGGTTGGCTAACGGAGGTCATTTGGTGGGCGACTCGGCCTCGACCCCATCGTGGTGCTTCCAGACATGCTGGACCTGATGTGCAGGGAACCATTGACGTGGAGACAGAATCTGGGGTGGAGATGGAGCCGGTGGTGGAAGATCCCGAACCAATGGTGGAAGAGAAGTGGGAGGCTCCTCCCCTCTTCGGTGTAGCCATGTCGCCGAGCACTCTGGAGAGGCCTTTGCAAATGATCGATGACGGGAAGCCCGCCATGTATCTGGACGAAATGCCTGAGCCTGAGCCGAGTCCTCTGCCTTTCCGCTCTCAGTACCTCCTGGAAGGTCCTCCGACCGCTAGCCACCGAGAGAAAGAAGCCCTTCTTTTTTTTTTTTTTTTTTTTTTTTTTTTTTTTTTTTTTTGTAATTTGCTCGGTGCCAATTGTTTGTAATCTTTAATAATAAATTGTGTGTTTTTCTGTCCGACCCCACATCTTCTTAGTATTTTGTCGTCCCGACCTCTGGTCTATGGGACTGATTCCTAGCCTTGCTATGGCGAGACCCTCCTGGTGAGGGAGTCGCCGAGTCTGATTGCCGACCTGGTTACGAGAGCTCTTCGTGAACTCGGCTGATATCATTCGATGAGCCGGGGGTCATTCTAGAGCTCGGGTTGGGGGCTTTTCGACGTTCGGGGCTCCGGCCTGAGCCCGCGGAGCGGCGTCCTAACCCCCTTCTCTATTCGGCCGCCCCTGTCTCGTCACCTCCTCTTCTCTCTCTCTCTTTTTCCTCCTCTCTCCTCTCTCTTCTTCTCTCTCTCTCTCTCAGCTTCACTCACTCAATACTTCCTCCGATCTCTCTCCTGACTTAGGTAATGTCTTCTTCCTCACATTCTTCTTCTTCTCGTCGTTACTCGGTTGATAACCTTGAGACGACCTCTCCTTCTTCGTCTTCTCCTTCTTCGTCCTCTTCTTCTCCTCCCCGTCGTATGGAACTTCCGGCGGACATTCCAGACGTCCTCTCTTCGTCGTATGGAACTCTCGGCGGACGTTCCATCGACATCTTCTCTTCCCCCGACCCCCTCTTCTTCGGGGGCGGTTATTCCGCTGAGCCCCGCTCCTCTAACGACGGTGGCGGCTCTGCCGGGTGGCGTCGGACGGCCGCAGGGCAAGTTTGATTCCATCGTCCGCCCTTCCGGGTCACCATCCGTTGTCAATGCGGTGGACCTGGAAATGGCCCGATACCTTCTTGGGCCTTCCGCCGTAGTCCTCGCCCCGGAGGGCCGGCAAATTTACGACCCTCCCGAGGGTTGTGTCGGTATTCATTTACACTCGGTTGCCTTTGGCTTCCGGGGTTCCTCCGTGTCCTTTTCTTTCCTTTTTTACCGGCCATTACAACTTAGTTCCGGGCCAACTAGTGCCCAATTCTCACCGACTCCTCACTTGCTTCGTCAACCTCTGCCATTGGTGGTTGTGCGAGCCAGACCTAGACCTGTTCCGGTATCTTTTTACCCGTGAACAAGGTCGGCTCCGCATTCGCCGGCTTCGTTCAAGTCGCCGCTCGCCCGGGCGCGGCAGCTTTTCAAGGGGCTGTCCGATTCCATTAAGGACTGGAAGCTCCTCTATTTCTTCGTCCGCCCTGCTTTTTCTTCCTTCACCTTTTCGACCTTGTGGCCGGCCGCTCTATTCAAGCCTTGCTCTCGACGTGCCGTTCCCTCTGATGATGCAGTCCTGGCGGCGAGTTCTTGAAGGGCTTTGGCCGTACTCTGTCAAGTACTGGTCCCGAGTCCGGGCCATGGCTAAGCGTGGCTTGCTACCGGAGGGTGCGGCCACCGTAGGTAGTCTTCGTTACTCCTCGTTCCTCTTCTTTTCTTATCTTGCCACATTCCGACTCGGAATACTTCATGGTTTTTCTCCCCTTTCCGCAGGTCCGTACGATTCCGACTCCTCCAGCTCCGACGAAGCGGTTGAACCGACTCCCGAGATGGCGGACAGAGCCGAAAAGATGAGGCGTCGGCTGACCCAGCGCACTTCCGGCACTGCTGCTGCTCTTCATCCCAACCGTCTCCTGCCTCCCCGGCCGACTCCTCCACCACCTCGAAATGTGGTGGACTTGACTCCGTCGCCAGTGGTGTCGCCCCACTCGACAGCCGCCTCCTCCTCAGACAGAGAGCCCCAGCTCTAAGCGCCCGGCCGGTCAAACTGATGAGCCGGCTCCAAAAAGAATCCGGCTGTGCCATGAGGTAGAGGAGGATGCCCAAAATCTGGATGGGCGCCTCCTCCGTCCGTAAGTGGTGTGCTAACGTCCTCCTGCCTAAGGACGTGGAGGCGACTCATGCTCTGGGGGACGCGTACATAATCGAGGCCTCGCTGCGCCAGTCGTACCGCGTAAGTGTTTCCCATCTAATCCCTCTCATTCGTTCTTTCCTTTTACTATCTGACTCGTGGTCATTTCGCAGAACCTCACCTTCCAAATGGAGATGAGTAAGCGGCTGCAGAACTACAGGGCCGAAATGCGGTCTATGGCCCTCAAGCTGCGTCAGACGGAGGAGGCCTTTTTGGAAGAGCAGCAAAGCACCTCAAGGCCGGTGGAGGTGCACAATTCCGAGATGCTGAGGGTCACCCGTCAGTGGGAGGAAGAGCGGGACAAGGTGGCGACGATTGCTGCGACCTCTGTCGAAGAATACAAGAAGTCGGCTGCCTTCGAGGCGGAGGTGAAGGCGGCGATAGAGGCTCGCCAGAAGGAAATTGCTAAGGAGTGGCTGTCGACGCCGGATGGTGACGAGTTCCTCCTGGACCTGGGCGAGCGCGACTATCGCCTCGGCTTTCGCGAGGCGCAGACAAAGATCCATTCTGCCTTGCTGGTCCGGGACTCCTCTTTCACTCCCGAGGGCTGGGGCCTCAAGCCCGTGATAGATGCTCTTCCGGCGACTGAAGGACAGTCGGCTACTGTGAACTCGGCGGCTCTTCCGGCGGCCTCTGATCCGACGACTCTTCCCTCAGCAACACCTCCTGAGCTCGCTGAGTCCTCTCTTCAGGCCGAGGACCCTTCTTCGGTTCCCCTGGCTGGACCAACGGCAGGGGCTCAAGTCGAAGGGATTGACGTCGACACCCCCTCCCCAGTAGTTTAGGGCTATCCTGTTTGGGATAGTCCCTTTTGTAAAGGCTGGCCTCCTTTTCGGGCCATTTTTAATAGAATTACCATTTTATCTTCTCTTTCGTATTATCTTGAGCTTTGGGCTTTCTCTTCAACCCTGTTTCCTTAACTGCTCGCCGAGTCCCTCAGTCGAGGCGACTCCTCTTGGCTTTTTCACGGAAACGACTAAGGGTCTGGGCCCTTGTTTCCTAACTCTTTCTCGCCGAGTCCCTCAGTCGAGGCGACTCCTTAGGCTTTTACTTTCTTAGAAACGTTTTAGGGTCAGTGCCCCATTGTTTCTTTATATACTCGCCGAGTCCCTCAGTCGAGGCGACTCCTCTTGGCTTTTTCACGGAAACGACTAAGGGTCTGGGCCCTTGTTTCCTAACTCTTTCTCGCCGAGTCCCTCAGTCGAGGCGACTCCTTAGGCTTTTACTTTCTTAGAAACGTTTTAGGGTCAGTGCCCCATTGTTTCTTTTTATACTCGCCGAGTCCCTCAGTCGAGGCGACTCCTCTTGGTTTTTTCACGGAAACGACTAAGGGTCTGGGCCCTTGTTTCCTAACTCTTTCTCGCCGAGTCCCTCAGTCGAGGCGACTCCTTAGGCTTTTACTTTCTTAGAAACGTTTTAGGGTCAGTGCCCCATTGTTTCTTTATATACTCGCCGAGTCCCTCAGTCGAGGCGACTCCTCTTGGCTTTTTCAAGGAAACGACTAAGGGTCTGGGCCCTTGTTTCCTAACTCTTTCTCGCCGAGTCCCTCAGTCGAGGCGACTCCTTAGGCTTTTACTTTCTTATAAACGTTTTAGGGTCAGTGCCCCATTGTTTCTTTATATACTCGCCGAGTCCCTCAGTCGAGGCGACTCCTCTTGGCTTTTTCACGGAAACGACTAAGGGTCTGGGCCCTTGTTTCCTAACTCTTTCTCGCCGAGTCCCTCAGTCGAGGCGACTCCTTAGGCTTTTACTTTCTTAGAAACGTTTTAGGGTCAGTGCCCCATTGTTTCTTTATATACTCGCCGAGTCCCTCAGTCGAGGCGACTCCTCTTGGCTTTTTCACGGAAACGACTAAGGGTCTGGGCCCTTGTTTCCTAACTCTTTCTCGCCAAGTCCCTCAGTCGAGGCGACTCCTTAGGCTTTTACTTTCTTAGAAACGTTTTAGGGTCAGTTCCCCATTGTTTCTTTATATACTCGCCGAGTCTCTAGAGTGGTCAACCGTAACTCGTACTTTTATTCAAGTCTTTCAGGACCCGCGGGCCCATACATGCTTTGTCCCTTTCTATTGATAAAACCTCTTCAGGTGGATGACGTTCCAAATTCGATCCACGGGCTTGCCCTCCATGGTTTCTAGTTTGTAAGTCCCCGCTTGGACAACCGCGGCGATACGGTATGGTCCCTCCCACTTGATCGCAAGCTTACCCCCTTTTGTGGGTTGACTGGCCTGTCGATCCCGTAGCACGAGGTCGCCGACCTGGAAGGCTCGCGGACGAATCCGCCGATCGCGATATCTTTTCACCGCCTGTTGGTATTCAGCCATTCGCGCACTCGCGGCTTCCCTCCTTTCTTCTAAGAAATTTTTCTCAATTCGAAGACTTTCTTCGTTCTCCGTGTCTGAATAGGTACGGACCCGGTGGGTGGGCTCGACCACCTCAATTGGAACCTTGGCCTCAAAGCCATACGCGAGGGAGAACGGACTCTCTCCCGTTGCTCGTCGTTGGGTGGTGCGATAAGCCCATAGGACTCGGTCAAGCTCATCCGCCCAATTCCCTCGAATGTCTTCCAATTTCTTCTGAATTCCATCCACTAGCGTTCGGTTCACATTCTCGACTTGTCCATTGGCTTGTGGGTATGCTACCGACACCTTAGTGTGGCGAATTTCATGTCAGCGGCAAAAGTCGGTGAATGCCTGGCAATCGAACTGTCGTCCGTTGTCGCTAACGATGTGCTCGGGCAGGCCGAAGCGGTAAATTACCCTTTTCCATAAAAAACGTCGGCATTGGTACTCGGTGATGGTGGCCAGTGGTTCCGCCTCGACCCACTTGGTGAAGTAGTCGATAGCTACGACACAGAACTTCAAACCTCCGGGGCGACTGGCAATGGCCCATCAAATCAATCCCCCACTTGGAAAATGGGATAGCGGTGGTGACCGGCGTGTAAAAGTAGCTGGCCGAGTATCTTTCTTGGCGAATGCCTGGCAAACGCCGCACTTGGATATCCATTCAATACAGTCTCGCATCATGGTGGGCTAATAATATCCTTGGACGACTAACTTCCGAGCGAGTGTGTGGGCACCCTGGTGCGCGGCACAGATGCCTCTATGGGCTTCGTCCATTATTTTCTCGGCCTCGGGCCTGAGCAAACATCTTAACAAAGGTCCTCCGAACGACCGTTTATATAACTGCCCATCAACGATCTGGAAAGAGGGGGCCTTTCGTCGAACCCTCGCGGCGACTCCCGGGTCTTCCGGTAACTCGCCTTTTTCTACGAATCGCCGGATGTCCTCTATCCAGAACATCTCGGGATTTTTCTCTCGGTCCCATTCCTCGCTAGTCACTTGCTGGACCCTTAGCGGTGCTTCTTCGATGCTTGGTCGGCTTAGCTCCTCTTTCTGACAGATTTTTACCAGGTGGTCCGGTACTCCTTCCAAGGTAATCTTGGACAATATGTCAGCTTCTATGTTATCCGTTCGAGATATATACTCTATTTCGTAGGCTCCGAATTCTTTCAGCATCTCAACCGCGCGTTCTCTATATAGAGTCATCCGGGCATTCTTTGCCTCGCATGTGCCTGAGATCTGCCCGACTACTAACTTAGAGTCAGTCTTGATTCGTAACCTCTCGACCCCTAAGGCCCTGGCGAGTCAGAGGCCGTTTAACACAGCTTCGTACTCGGCCTCGTTGTTGGAGGCTTGGAACAGATAGCTCAGGGCATAATACAGTCGGAACCCTTCGGGGGTGATGAGCACAACACCTCCTCCGCAGTGCTGTCGACTCGAGGCTCCGTCCGCATGCATTTCCCACCATTCGCCTAGGCAGCTCTCCACGGCGCGTTCCTTTTCTTCCTCACTCACGGTGCATTCGACCAAGAAATCGGCCAAGGCCTGACCCTTCACGGAAGGCCGGGGCTGGTATTCAATCCCATATTGGGTTAGTTCTACGGCCCATTTTACCAGGCGGCCGGACGACGATGGGTTTCGCAAAACACTTCCGAGAGGTTGGTCTGTCAGTACTCGGACAGTGTGAGCTTGGAAGTAGGGCGCCAACTTGCGCACGGTAATCACCAACGCGTATACAATTTTTTCCAAGGCAGTATACCTTGACTCGGCAGCCTTCAGAGACCGGCTTACGTAGTAAACCGGGTGCTGGACTCGCTCTTCCTCTCGGACCAATACCGAACTCACCGCCTTGCGAGAGGCGGCTAAGTACAGAAACAAGGGCTCGCCCTCCTGGGGGTAGACAATACCGGGGGTGTCGAGAGGTATTGTTTCAATTCTTCAAACGACTGCTGGCACTCTGGGGTCCAAGCGAATCCTTCTTTCTTCTTCATGGCTTCGAAGAAGGGCACGGTCTTATCTGCCGCCTTGCTTAGGAAGCGGCTAAGGGCGGCCAATCGGCTGGTTAGCCGTTGCAGGTCTTTTATAGTGCTGGGAGGCTGTATGTCGACGATGGCCTGTACTTTCTCAGGGTTAGGCTCGATACCTCGCTTGGTGCTCATGTAACCCAGGAACTTTCCACCTTGCACGGCGAACGCACATTTTTTGGGGTTCAGCCGGAGGTTGTACCTTAACATTACCTTGAAGCAGTCGGCCAAGTCCTCTGCGTGTTTGCTTTCCTCTCGGCTTTTGACGAGCATGTCGTCGACGTACGCGGCCATCGATTTTCCTAGCAGGTGCTGAAACAATCGGGCCACCATTCGGGTATACGTGGCTCCGGCGTTCTTGAGCCCAAACGGCATGACTCGGTAACAATAAACTCCGTCCGGTGTCAGAAATGCGGTCTTTTCTTTGTCCGCCGAGTGCATGAATATCTGATGATACCCCCTAAAGGCGTCCATAAAGCTCAACAGCGCCGACCCCGCCGTCTCGTCGACCAGTTGATCGATCCGCGGTAAGGGAAACGGATCTTTTGGGCAGGCCTTATTAAGGTCGGTATAGTCTACGCACATCCGCCACGCCGGGGGCTTGGGTACAAGGACCACATTCGCCAACCACTCTGGTACTTAACTTCGGCGGACGTGTCCGGCTGCGAGTAGCGTGCTCACTTCCTTCTTCACAAATTCTCTTCGGTCGTTGGCCAGGTATCGCTTCTTCTGCACAACCGGTCGATGCCCGGGATCCACAGCGAGTCTGTGCGATATGATCGATCGGTCGACGCCTGGCATGTCCTCCGGGCACCAGGCGAAGACCATCCGGTGTTCCTGGAGCACCTTTATAATTTCTTCCTTTACTTCCTCGGGGAGGCCGACTCCAATTCGGACTCGTCGGTCCGGCTGCGTGGAGTCGATCTCGACTTCTTCCAACTCGACGGCAGGCTCCGGACGTGGTATTATTGTCCTTTTTGGGGGCCTCTCGGTGATCTCATGGACCTGTATCTCGCGCTTGCCCATCCCCTTACATGCCTGTAGGTAGCAATCGCGAGCGACCTTACGGTCACAGCGCACCGTGCCTATTCCGTTTGGCGTGCGGAATTTTAAGCAAAGATGCTCAATTGAAATCAACGCTCCCAAATCCTCGAGACCCGATCGGCCGAGTATAGCGTTATGTGAACAGGCCAGATTCACCACAATGAACTTCATGATGAGTCTCTGTACGTCTGGGTAACTGCCGATCTCAACTGGAAGTGTGATCGATCCTTCCGCCTCCACCGAGTCCCCTGTGAAACCGGCGAGGGGAGTTTTGACAGGACTCAGCTGTTCCGAGTCATTCCCATTTTGGTGAAGGTTTCGAGGTACAGCACATTGACGCTGCTTCCGGTATCCACCAAGATTCGTCGAACGACAACGCCATTGATGTCCATAGCTATAACCAAGGCATCTCGATGCGGTGTTTCACCGGCTGGTAAATCTCGGTCGGTAAACACAATGGGCTCTCGACACGCCTTTTTAGGATTCTCCTCGCGCCCGTACACCGTTCCGACGTATAATTGGCGGGCCCAGGCTTTTCTGGTGTTCGTTGAGTCACCACCTTCCGGCCCGCCGACTATCATGTTGATAACCGGCTTCTGACGCCATTGAGCCTCCTCCTCCTCGGGAGTCGGCTGCTTGCCTCGACTATTTTCGGCAACGGCGGCGGGATCCTCATCCCCTCGATGGACCGATCTCCGCCTCCACTGATTAGGAGGCGGGTTCCTTGCTGAATGATACCCTCCATGATTTTCTTCAGGTAGAAGCATTCCTCTGTGCTGTGAGTATAAGATTTATGATAACGACAATACTTAGAGGTCTTACCCATTTCTTCGTTCGTCGGGCGATCGTCAGTCGGCGGAGGCAGAGGCGGGGCGACCGTTTGTATCTCATGGACCGGACGTTCGGGAATCGGCCGATAAGCGTGGACGACGGGTCTGTCGTATGGCCGTCTGACCTCGGGTCGCCGAGTCACGTCCGGGCGCCTTTCTTTGGTTTCCGCTCGCGTCCTCTTCCCGCTGGCGGATCCGCCGACTTCGCGCTGTCGCTTGTACTTCATAGCCTGCTCTGTGTTGGCCCTCTTGTTGGCCATATGAATGGCCTCTGCGTAGGTGGCCAGACGATTGTCCCTCAGGTCTCGGTACAGCTGGCCGGACCGCAGCGACTCGATGAAGAAGGTGAGCGCCGTCTAGTCCTCGACCTCTTCTATGGACTGGATTTCTTTCTGCCAGCGGGCCAGATAGGTTTTCAAGGACTCGCCTTCGTCTTGACGAATGTCACCCAAGTGTGTTAGGTCCTTTTGTGGCTTGATATTAGCGGCGTAATGGCTCATGAAGCGGTCTGCCAGCTCTTCAAAGTTGTGAATCGATCCCGAGGGCTGTGCCACTAGCCACCTTTGTGCTGACCCTTTCACGTGAGCAAGAAGGCGAGGCACATGACCGGATCTCGTACCCCCAAAACCTGCATCTTAGCCTGGTAGCTCAGCAAATGCTCCCGGGAATCGCCGGTTCCATCGAACGTGGCCTGCTCCGGGAACTTGAAATCACCAGGTATTTTAAAAGCCATAACCTCATCCGAGAAGGGTAAGGCGGTCAGTAACGTACGTCCTGGGACTTGGTTTTCCCTCCATCTGTTCTTTCAGATTTCGCACTTCTTGCACTAAGTTCGCCACTTCGACCCTCTCCCGGGTGCGATTTCCTGTGGATTCCGTGCTCTCGCCGATTTCAGACTCAGCCGGTTGGTTGGGGTTGCGTGGAGGTTGCTCCACGCGACGAGTCTCAGTCCTGGCTCTTTTGGTACGGTTCTTCTCTCGTGCAGCTTGTCGATGGCGAGCGGCTAACGGGGCATGACTGAGTTCCATCCGACCCAATCGTTCTCTGCCGACCGACGCCCAACGCTGGACCCAGCCGAGAATGAACGGACTGTACCGGTTGGCTTTCGGCCCGTCGGCTCTGTTGCTGGTTGTCGGGCCTATGAAGCGGCTGTAACTCGTGTTGCGGCTGGCGAGTGATGGACTGTTCTCTCACTCCTAGGCTTGCTTCGGCACAAGCGCGTCCGATTGGCACGCAGCTCTAGGTGAGCAGCACTTGGGCAATTGTTGGTTTATCGTGGTGTCGGCGGCGGTGTTGTCTCGTTTTCCCGGCTCCGGGCATTTCTCCGATTCAGCTGGCTTCTCAGGTCTGCTTCCCGTCCATTGTTATGACGGCTCGATTGTTCTTCACTTCCTGCCATGTCTAGAACTTTTCTAATTCGACTGGGATTCTAATCGTTGTTCCTCGGACTCGCCTCACTCAAGAGACACGTGACTCTTAGTTTCGATCCCCACAGACGATGCCAGTGATGGTTTTAGGGTTTTCGGGCCCAAGGAGGTCCAACACAACCTTCGCTGGTGGGTGCACCTTTCGATAAAGTGTATGTCTATTTCGGAGATTATGCTAGTACTCGGAACTCTTTTGGTATTCTCCCTTTTGGGTGTTCAATTGTCCCCCTTTTACAAGAATGGAGGAGCCTTTATATAGTGGCTCCCCCTCTACCCGACTTGAAGGCCTTTGATGGCCGACTTCATGGCTAATTAAGATACGGAGCCGTTGGATGCCATTACTCGGTCGACCAACGCTCTCCCAGGCTTGTAACGGCCTGACCGTGTCCGGCTTTCAATGTCTCAACGGCTCCCTTTTTAAACGAGCCTCTTCAATGGCTCTCAACGGCTCCTTGAGCCGACTCCTTGTCTCGGCCTAAGCTCCTACTGGACTCCTCTTGGCAGCTCGGAACTGGGCCCATGCTTAGGCCTGGCGACTCCCAGACTCGGCCCAATTGTTCTTCGGGCTCCTCTCGACGCTGGCCCACTTCTCCTATCTATTTTCTTTGGCCCCTATACCTTGGCCGGGGTCCTCACCCATCAATATAATAATAATAATAATAATAATAATAATAATAATAATAATAATAATAATAATAATAACAATAACAATAATAATAACAATAATAATAATAATAACAATAATAATAATAACAATAATAATAATAATAATAATAATAATCTATATCTATATATATATAAAAGCAACAAGATTTCAGCCAATCAAATGGCTCCATTTTCCCGCCACTAAAAACTACACCATTTTAGAGGTCAAATTTTTTTATTTTATTTTTCCTCAAATCTAGCTAATGTCCCGCCTGTTTTCAACTTAAATTTGTATTCCAAATCAAAATATTAGATTTACGTGTGATTGTAGGCTAATATTTAGGATGTTGCCTATTCTAGAGTTTGTAGATATATGGTCTCTTGATAGTTTGCGTGTCTTCTAAGTCTTTAGGGGTATGGGATGACTGTGATGTCTATACATTTTTTAATATAATAATGTAAAGGTTATCATCTCTGCGGCTATATATACATACAGATTGAGACATGTTCTACCACCAATCGAAGAGTAAAGGAAAACGAAATAGAATTCAAGTTCCAGTAAGCGATCCCGCCCACTAAAGCGATTGTAATTCCAGTAAGCAACTCTACAGGATGTCTGGCCAGGGCCAATTCATTGTTGGTGCAAACCTCCATCCACAGCTAACTACCAAGGCTATTAGGCTCCGTTGTGTAAGGAACTATGTTGTCACTGAAAGAAAGGGAGAAAACAACATAAGAAGTCAAGAATGTGTATTTCATGATCAAGAGGTGTGTTATTCCTACATTAGCTACTTCAATTTTTTTTTCTCTCCCTCTTTAACTGTTTCTAGGTTGTTCTAACTATGTGGTTTGGGTTGTTTTGAAATGTAGGGTGTGTTTATCCACGTACACATACCTAAGGACATTGTTTGCAAATACAAGAATGAATTCAAGGAGGGGAATGTTTATGGATTAGGAATTTCCTTTGTATTACTAACTTTTTCAAATACAAAACAAGCACTTTGCGTTATATGATCAAGTTTAAGCATGACACCATTGTGAAGCACTATAAGCGTATCACTTTCCCTAAAACTCTGTTTCGGTTCAAGACTTTCCCTGCCATACTTTCAAAACAAGATGTTGATGAGAAAGTGTTGATGGGTAAGGGTTTGATAATCAAAACTTTACTCTTGAAATTGTTTGTTTAAAATAATCAAACAAAAGTTTGACATACTGTGTTATTAACGTAGTCCTATGTTTTTAGATGTGATTGGTCGAATTGTTGAGATTTATTCCCCACTAGAGAAGGTAATATGTGGCAGAAAAACTAGGCTCATAGACTTTGTGCTTGAAGATATGAGGTAATTTTTGTTTCTCTATTTTGGTTCTATATATTACAAGAACTTACAGCTATATTACAAGCTAAATATATGTTTTCCAATTATGTGTGCAGTAAAAATTAGATTAAGTGCACACTTTGGGATGACCATGTGGATCAACTTATTCCTTATTTCAATACAAATGTTGCTGATCCAGTGGTACTTTTGATCCAACTCTGCAGGGCAAAGTTTATGGACAGTAAGTTACACTAGCTCTTTATTGCACACATAATTCCTTTACTTATTTAATCTTTTATGTTTGCCAGATGGTGAAGTGCGCATTTGTAGCTCTTTTGATGCAACTCAGTTGTTTTTCTCTCACCCCTGTAAGGAGTTTGTTGCACTGAAGAGCAGGTCAGTGTACCTATAAAATCTTTCCAAATTTTATCTTTGTTTTTTAATTAATCACTAAATGTTCTGTTGTTGTGTTCTTTTAGTAGCTTCACAGCTGACTCTACCCCATTGAGGTGTATTGATTCCTCATCTATATCTATGCTTGGTGTTGGTTTTCCTACTGGTGGTGGTCGCTTCTAAGCAAGTGGTGTCAGTTTAA
>NW_017618772.1:0-22934 GCF_001879475.1 Ipomoea nil | reverse complement strand
GGAGTTTTACTCCTCTTACAAACATAATTACTTGCCCATCAATGTGGGAAGTATTGAGAAGTCAAAAGTTCTTATTTAAGAAGTTTTAGCGTTGTCTTCTTATTTTAGTTTTTATTAATTTATTTATTATTTATTATTTATTATTAGTGGGGTTTAAAAAGATTAACCCAAATGTATGTGTTGTTTTAGTTTTTAACAGTTTAGAGCAAATTACTAAGTTATTAAATAATATTTTTTAGTTTTTTGATTAATTATAAATTATTAAACAGACGAATTTCTTAAAATTTTGGTGAATTTGCCAAATAATCAAATTACAACAAAACAACAACAACAACAACAACAACAACAACAACAACAACAACAATAATAATAATAATAATAATAATAATAATAATAATAATAATAATAATAATAATAATAAGGTTCTTATTTAAGAAACCTTAGCTTTGTCTTCTTACTTTAGTTTTATTTATTATTTATTATTTATTTATTAGTGGGGGTTAGGAAAGATTAACCCAAAATGTATGTTTTGTTTTAGTTTTTAGTAATTTGGAGCAAATTACTTAGTTACTAAATAATATTTTTGATGTTTTAATAAATTGTTGAAATGACGAATTTGTCAATAATAATAATAATAATAATAATAATAATAATAATAATAATAATAATAATAATAATAATAATAATCAAAACAAAACGATATGCAAAATAAAATTAAAATTAAAAAAAAAATATATGAAGAAGACAAAAGGGAGTCACGGGCTCCCTTTGTAAATGATGTGGGATCATTTTGATCTCACATTGAAAATGTTTGGAAAGATGAGCTCTTGAGCTCCTCTATATAAGAGGAGTAATGCTCATCTTACAAACATAATTGCTTGCCCATCAATCTGGAGGGTGTGGTTGAGTGTAAGAGACTCATCCATCATTAACCAAAGTCAAGGGTTGGATCCTTGGATTTGGGAATGGAGTAGACTTAAATCTCTAAGCCAGCTGCCACGCAAAAGAGTGCTTACAATTCAGCGAGTGGATTAGTCACTGTGTCCGACGGTGAAAACCTTGGTTTACCAAAAAAAAAAATCAATGTGGACAAGTATTGAGAAGACCAAAACCTTTTATTTTATTTTATTTTATTTTGGTTAGAAGTAAAGGAAAATTAGAAATGGAAAGGAAATATTTCAAAAATAATATTTTACCTCATCAAATAGTAAAGACATATTTTAAAAAATAGTAAAGATAAATTAAAAATGGAACAAAAATATTTCATTAATAATATTCTACATCATCAAATTAAAATGGAACGAAAATTATGTAAAAATATCACTGCATCTATATTCTAATTGACTAATTGATTGGAAATAAAAAAGAACAATTGACTAAAAATTAATCTGATATTACTAATTGACTGAAAATACAAAAGTAAATGAATATTAATAATTGACTGCAAATAAAAAATGATCTATAATTGACTAAAAAAAATGGTCAGATCATTGCATTTTAATTAAAAATGGAATGAAAAATAAAAATTGGAGGAAAATAATCTAATAATAATATTCTACATTATCAATAGTAAATGCATATTTTAAACAATAGTAAAGGTAAATTAAAAATGGAACGCAAATATTTCAATAATAATATCTACATCATCATTAAAAATAGAACCAAAGTTAGGTAAATATATCATTGCATTTGATATTCTAAATTGACTAATTGACTGAAAATAAAAAAGAATAATTGGCTGAATATGATATTAACGATTTGACTGAAAATATAAAATGATAACTAATTGAGTGATATTCTATCATTATATATTTTCACCCAAGTAACCAGTCCTGATGGAGAAGATGTTAGCTCGAGATGAAGATGAACAAGATTGTGTTGTCACTACCAATGTCGTCTACAAAGAGGTTTCAATAATCTGTAAATATAATCGGTGATATTAATTTTTTTTAAATGAAAAAAATTGTTATATATCTAGACAAAAAAATATATCTTACTTCCATACAAATGAATAAGGATAGCAATTCATTTCTATAACTGAGTTGTTTAGAGGAACGAGCACATTTTCCTAATTTTATAAAAAATACTAAACAATGATAAATAAAATCTTTAAAATTATAGGACCGCATGCGTACATCTAGACATTAGCTATTAATTTGAGCAATTATTTGCACCAAATTCAAGCAATGATAACATCAAAATATATAAACAATTTAAATCATATCTTTAATTGTATTATATAATATTTGATGTTCTAATTTAAATCTTATATATCGATTCATATATTCTTAATATATTACAACAAATTCATTCCGTGCATTGCACGGGTGCAAATACTAGTAATTAAGTATAGTAAATATTCTGTGTGATATATATATATATATATATATATATATATATATATATATATATATATATATATATTATATATATATATATAGACATTATATACAATTAATATTTTTTTTTGAATGCATATACAATTAATATTTAATTTAATCTATATATACTAATAACAATAATAATTTTATTACCTTATTACTTACTTTACTTTCTATATTTTTTAAATAAATTATTTTAGACTTTCCTTTCGAATTACTATTTTTAACTATAAATACAAATTTTTAGACTTTGGCATTCATTCATCTTCCCCCACACTACTGGTTGTTCATGATTTTCAATATATTCCTACGTTTTCTTCAATCCTAGCAAAACTCATTCACTTAATCTCTACTTCTGGTAATTGTTTCTACTCTCCAAATTCTTTTGTTTAAATCTAAGTTTGTTGAGATTGATGATGATGATCAATGAATAATATGCTTTGCTTATTATTATTATTGGATTTATTTGATTCACATGCATGTTTCTTATCAAGGTGGTTAGGATGCTATTAAGGTTGATAGAAAGTTTGCCTTCGAGGGTACGATTTTATATATCACCAAAATTATTATTTTCCCCGAGTACTGTATGTATTGATATTATATGTGATATTATATGATATATGTTATTCATGTGAACACAAGTACATTTATCAATAAATGGTAATATTGTGAGTGGTGATTCTCAAAATATCGAGAATGAGTTTTGATTTGTAGAACTCGTGCGTTATGTAAATACTTGACTTGAAATTTTTTGGTGTTGTATACATAGTAGTATTGTGAAATTGTATTAATACTGGATTATTGACTATAATTATATTTTGGACAAATCATGTGGAGAAAATTGTATTTCTTTTTTTTTTTTTTGAAAAATGTATTTGGAGAAAATTATATATTCTGGAGAAAATTGTATTTTTGTGGAGAAAGTATTTATTTGTGGAGAAATAATGAAAATTTGAGAATATAATATATATACACTTAATGTATAATATGTATTCAAAATAATTTTAAAATATTATTTAACCCCTAAACATGAAAAAATTTTATATTTAAAAAAAAAAAGATACAATTTGATAAATATCATATAAATTAAATTATTGCAATATCAATTAATGTTTACAATGAGAATAATTAAAAAAAATTCAAATATGTGAATCAATGATTTCAAATTAAATTAATATACATTACAAATAAATATAGCATGATTAGATTTAATTTAATTAGTTTTAATTTCTTTAATAAAATGATTTTTCTTTATCAGTTTTTTATGGGAGATTAATGGAGTGTTTGGGTTGCTGAAAATTTTTTTAAAAATAAAAAATAATTTAAAATTTTTTCAACCCATAAACATGTGAAAATTTATATTTTTAAAAAAGATACAATTTGATAAATATTATAAATTAATTATTGCAATATCATTTATGTTTACCATGCGAATAATTAATGAAAAAATAAATAATTCAAATATACTATTAATAAAAGTAAAATTCTCATTTTCAACATTCCCGCCCAAATTAATATGAATATTAATTAAATAGTAAAAAATTAATAAAGCTTAATTGGTGACAATAATATTTCCAATTGAGTAATTGACTAATTAACTACAATGAAAAAAAGAAATTGTCATGATCATTGCATTTTAATTTTAAAAAAAAGGAACAAAAATTAAAAAATTAGACCAGAAATATTTCAATAATATTCTACATCATCAATAGGAAATGCATATTTTAAAGTTTAAACAATATAAAGGTAAATTAAAAATATAACGGAAATATTTCAATAAAATATTATACATCATTTTAAAATAGAACGGAAATTAGGTATAAATATCACTGCATCTAATAGTCTAATTGGCTAATTGACTAAAAAAAAAGAATAATTGGCTGAAAATGAATATGGTATTACTAATTGACTGAAAATATAAAAAGGATCACTAATTGACTGATATTCTACCATTATATATTTTCACCCGAGTCACCCATCCTGATGGACTGAAGTGTTAGCTCTAGACGAAGATGGACAAGATTGTGTTGCTATTACCAATGTTGTCTATAAAGATGTTTCAATAATGTGTAAATACAATCGGTGATATTCTATTTTTTTAATGGCAAATTGCTATATATCTAGACAAAAAATATATTTTTCATACAAATGAATTAGTATATCAATTCATTTTTATAACTGAGTTGCTAAAGAACAAAGCACATTTGCCTAATTTATAAAAATACTGAACAATGATAAATAAAATCTCCAAAGCTACAACACCCGCGTGCGTACATCTACACATTAGCTATTAATTTGAGCAATTATTTGCTCAAATTCAAACAATGATAACATCAAACACAAAGGATCCAAACCATACCTTCAAGTGCACTATATAATATTTGATGTTATAATTTAAATAATTATATATCGATCCAAAATATTCTTAATATATTACACAAATTCATTCCCTGCATCGCACGGGTGAAAATACTAATAATAGTAATAATCCAAACAAAACTAAATACAAAATAAATTAAAATTAATAAAAAAAAAAAAAAGGAGAAGAAGAAGAAGACAAAGGGGAGCCAAGAGCTCCCTTTGTAAATGATGTGAGATCATTTTAATCCCACATTGAAAATGTTTGAAAAGAGGAGCTCTTGAGCTCTTCTATATAAGAGGTACAGACATAATTGTTTGTCCATCAATGTGGCAAGTATTGAGAAGTCAAAATGTTCATATTTAAGAACCTTAGCTTTTTTTTTTCTTTTTAGTTTTTCATTATTTATTTATTTATTATTAGTGGGGTTTGGGAAAGATTAACGCAAAATGTATGTGTTGTTTTAGTTTTTAGCAGTTTGGAGCGAGCAAATTACTGAGTTATTAAATAATATTTTGGTGTTTTGATTAAAGATAAATTGTTAAAATAGCGAATTTGTTAAAATTTTGACGAAATAATAATAATAATAATAATAATAATAATAATAATAATAATAATAATAATAATAATAATAATAATAATAATAATAGTAGTAGTAGTAGTAGTAGTAATAATCCAAACAAAACGATATACAAAATAAAATTAAAATATATAAAAAAAATAAAAAATAAAAAAGACAAAAGGGAAGCCCATGGCTCCTCTTACCAACATAATTGCTTGCCCATCAATGTCGACAAGTACTGAGAAGTCCAAAGTATTTTTTTATTTTTTTTTGTTTTATTTGTTGAGAAGTAAAGGAAAATTTAAAATGGAAAGGAAATATTCAATAATAAAATTTTTACATCATCAAATAGTAAAGGCATATTTTAAAAAATAGTAAAGGTAAATTAAAAATGTAACGAAAATATTTTCATTAATAATATTCTACATCATCAAATTAAAATGGAACAAAAATTAAGTAAAAACATCACTGCATCTATATTATAATTGACTAATTGATTGAAAATAAAAAGAATAATTGATTGAAAATGAATCTAATATTACTAATTGACTGAAAATATAAAAGGAAATGAATATTAATAATTGATTGCAAATAAAAAATGATTCATAATTGACTAAAATAAAAAAGAAATGGTCAGATCATTGCATTTTAATTAAAAATTGAAGGAAAATATGTTAATAATAATATTCTACATTATCAATAGTAAATGCATATTTTAAACAATAGTAAAGGTAAATTAAAAGTGAAATAGAAATATTTCAATAATAATATCAACATCATCAAATAAAAATGGAACGAAAATTAGGTAAAAATATCATTGGCATTTGATATTCTAATTGACTAATTGACTGAAAATATTAAAAAAATAATTGGCTAAAAATGAATATGATATTACTAATTAACTGAAAATATAAAAGGATAACTAATTAAGTGATATTCTACCATTATATATTTTCACCCAGGTAACCCGTCTTGATGGATTGAAAAGTGTTAGCTCTAGACGAAGATGAACAAGATTGTGTTGTCACTACTAATGTCGTCTACAAAGAGGTTTCAATAATGTGTAAATATAAGCGGTGATATTAAGTTTTTTTTTTAAATGAAAAAAAAATGCTATATATCTTGACAAAAAAATGTAATATCTTCCATACAAGTGAATAAGGATAGCAATTCATTTCTATAACTGAGTTGTTAGATAACGAGCACATTTGCCTAATTTATGAAAATACTAAACAATGATAAATAAAATCTTCAAAATATAGCACCGCATGCATACATCTAAATATTAGCTATCAATTTGAGCAATTAATTGCACAAATTCAATCAATGATAACATCAAAATATATAAACGATCCAAATGATATCTTTAATTGTACTATATTATATTTGATATTCTAATTTAAATAATTATATATTGATTCATATATTATTAATATATTACAACAAATTCATTCCGTGCATCGCACGGGTGCAAATACTAGTTGGTAGTAGTAACAGAAATTTGTCTATCCTCGTGTAGAGTTAAAACCTTCAGACCATCAGGATGGCTGACTCGGAAAAAATTGATCGTGATTAAATACTGGTTTTTTAAGTAATAACTCAACGTGACTTAGTGTTTGGCCTTGACTTTTGTTGACAGTCATGGTATATGCGAGCATCAACGGGAATTGTTTATGCTAGAACTTGAAGGGCAATCTCGTATCAAAAGGGGTAAGAGACATTTTAATGGAAGATTTTACTTTTATTAATAGCATAGATATAGATTCGTGTAAATTATTATTTACTTTTATTAAATTAATAGTATAGATTAATTAATTTCATTTTGAAATCATTGCTTCACATATTTGAATTATTTATTTTTTCTTTAATTATTATAAACAGAAATGATATTGTACAAATTAATTAATGATATTTATTAATTTGTTATTTTTTAAAAAAATATTATTTTTTAAAATTATTTATTATTACTAAGTATTTTTATTTTTAAAATATTTTTTGGCAACACAATACTCCCTTAGTTTCTCTTAAAAACTAATAAAGAAAAGTCATTTCACTAATAAAATTAAAGTAAATCTAATCATGCAATATTTATTTGTAACTGTATATTAATTTCATTTTGAAATCATTGGTTCATATATTTGAATTATTTATTTTTTTCTTTAATTATTATAAACAGAAATGATTTTGTACTAATTTATGACATTTATCCAATTGTATTTTTAAAAATATAGTGTTTTACTAGTTCGTTGCACGAAAAATTTTTTTTATTAAGAATTTAAAATCGATAATAGACAAAAATGAAAAGATGTTAAACTGTACAATATAATAATATAGTTGGACTTTTATATATTTAGTCAAGTATCTATTTTCATAACATACAAAATTTAAATTTTGTATGGTTAATATAATCTATAATCTTTACATATTTAGATAAATTTATAAAAAAAAGTTCACATAATTAAGTTTATTTATTCCAAAGTATATTTCATATATATTATAATTCTAAAATATGAATAATAACTAACAAAATTATATATACTTAGAAATCAATAAAAAAAAATTTAAATTTTTAAATTTTGATGAGTAAACTTAAACTCTAATCAGACGCATTTCCTTATATAATTGTATAATACATTGTATATACGCATAATATTTATTAATATATATATATATATATATTATATTATATATATATATATATATATATATATATATATATATATATATAAAGGAAAATTATATAATATAATTTCATTAATTATAATTTATATTGATAGATTTTATTGAGTGGTTAGCATTATTAGGATCGTTAGAATAATTCTATGTTAGTTTCCTATCATTTAGCTATTCTTTGTGTATATAAAGCCTGTAACCTCATTCCCTAAAATACACTGAACTAAAAAACTATTATGTGCACTAATCGATTTATATTTAAAAGTTACATTTAGAAATTAAAAAAAGTAACATTTGAATTTTGTATTATTATTATTAGTATAGTGCATAAGTTTATGTATGTATTTATCTAAAAAAAAGTGTATGTATGTTATACTTTTTAAAATTATAAATATTCATGTTTTTTTAATTTTATAATTTCATTTTCTTAATTATATTTCATATTTTATTAATTATAATATAATGAAATTTCTACAAATATTTCCACGGAAGAAATCTTATATTCATTATTGAAAAGGGGATCTAATTTAAAAAAAGAAATTATTAGTTAGATTACCTAATATAATTGTCCTACTAATTGATTCTATGGTTTTATAATTCATATATTTGAAGGCTTTTTAAAGCTAAATACCTATTAATTGCCTTAATAATAATTAAGATTATTTTTAGTCAATCAATATTCAATAGTACTAAAAGTATTACTTTGGTTTTTTATAAATAAGATATAATATTATTAAACCAAAATAATTAAAAATAATGTGTCCATAGTACAAAAGATTTTATAATGATAATTTTTATTACCTAATAGAATTTGTCAATTATTAAACATTATTTGTGGTAATTATACTAAATTTACAACATCAAATAATATCTCAAAATCAACTTAGTACTTAAAACTGCAATTACTATACAACAATATTTCCTCAAAATAACAAATAATTAAAATTTATTCCTTCTCAACTTGAATTCATCCCGAATTCCTATCCATGTTCACTTGTATAAATAATTTTTACACAAAAACAGAATGTAGACAAAAATTAGCATAAGCCAAGTAAGTTTCACTTCACCCCGTAAAATAATGGCTTGAATTTTTTATATTTCAAAACTCATATAATTTCATACTTATATGGAGAATAAATAGTTATTTGTGGAGAAGTAACCAAATTTTTTTGAAATCCACTTTGAAACTGGACTAAAACCTATGTGCACACCCTAGAGGATTCCAAGCCATTGGGTAATATATGATCCAAATAGTCAAATTTTCCTACCTACTACCACTCAAACAATTTGGAAACTGAATCATAACTTATGTGATACACTCTCATGCGATTCCCAGCCCAATGAGTAGTAAATAGTCCAAGTAAACAGTACTCACTCTTACTTGGACACCATACAATAAATTATTTTTCTCAAAATTTCATTATTTCTCCACAAACAAATACTTTGTCCCCAAAAATACAATTTTCTCAAGAATATATAATTTTCTCCAAATACATTTTTCAAAAAATAATATCAAATACAATTTCTCCACATGATTTGTCCAAAATATAATTATAGTCCATAATCCAGTATTAATACAATTTCACAATACTACTATGTATACAACACCAAAAATTTCAAGGCAAGTATTTACATAACGCACGAGTTTGACAAATCGAAACTCATTCTCGACACTATAAGAACTTTCCAAACATTTAGCGAGAGCAACTCACTAAATGCAATTGGTATTAACCTCTGGATAAACACATGACAGTCATGATTTTTCATACCAAATAACTTCAACTTCTTCATATCTACACATCGACTCATATTAGATGCATAACCATCAGGAAATTTGAGATTCGTAACCCATTCACACAATGCTTCCCTTGCCGAATTTTCAAGTGTGTAACAAGCTTTGGGAACTTTCCGGTCACAAGGTCTCGCTTCAGCTCAAGCCACCGACAATAATCATCCAGCTCTTCTCTAGATTTATATGTGTCCTTTGTTTTTCCAGTAACATCCATTACTGTGTTGAACACGTTATCAAACACATTTTTTCTATATGCATGACATCCAAATTATGTTGTACCAAGTGTGAACTCCAATACGGAAAATCCCAAAAGATACTTCGCTTCTTCTAACCACAAGTTTTTGAAATGAATCCATTAACTTCTGCTGCATCCAATTCAGTGACCTTCTTAAGGCCTAAAGTTTCAATCTCTGCAAGGATATCATATCCTGACCGAAGAAGCCGTGCCTTAGTTGTAACCGCTCTGTTATTAAAGAACATTGTCTTATTCCTGCAAAATGGATGATTGGGTGGCAAAAATTTTCGATGATTGTCAAACCACGATTGCTTACTACTATGTTTTAGGGTGAAAGCATCTGACTTATCCATGCAATATGGACAAGCTAACCTCCTAGTAGTGTTCCACCTGGATAACATCGAATATTCAGGAAAATCACTAACTCTCCACATAAGGGTAGCTCGCATATGAAAATTCTGCTTCTTTGAAATATCATATATTTGAAACACCGACTGCCCATAATTGGTTTAACTCCACAACAAGCGGTTGTAAAAAAACATATATCTTCTCTTTTAGATTGTTTGTACCTGGAACCAATACGGTTAAGAACATATACTCCTCCTTCATACACATCCAAGGAAGTAATTGTACGTTGTTAGTATCATAGGCCATGAGGAATATTGTTGTCCTGATTGTCCAAACGGTTGAAAACCCATTGGTGCACAGACCTAACCTGATATTTCAAATTTCATATGCAAAGTCAGGATAAATGTCGTTAAAATGCTTCCAAGCAAGCGAGTCTGAGGGATGACACATGATTCCATCTTCAACTGAATTTGCTTGCCACTTCGTATCAATTGCTGCATTAGATGCATACAACCTCTGCAGTCGAGGAACCAAAGGAAAGTAATACATTTTTTGTATGGTACATTAGTTTTCAGTCTCATCTAACACACAGCATGCCTCTTGTATAGAAAGAGACATCATGCTAGAAAAAGAAAAACTTGTATTGTTATGTTTCTAAATCACTGTAACCAGTAGCAAGTTGTACTGGTTTTAGTACAAGAAATTGTCCTAGTCAAGAAGAAGGTTTATTCTTTTATTGTGAGAGAAATATGGCTAGGTGTTGGGAATAAGTCAATGAGAAGAAACAACAGTAATGGGTAATGTAAAACACAACTCCATACAAAATATGTGAAGCAGAGTCGTAGATGGAGGCAAATAAACTCTAAAGCACTTGGCTAAGCAGACTCGTAGATGAAACAAATAAGAATGCACAGTTCCAAACGAAACAAATTAACACAATGGTCTAAAAGAAAAAATTCAAGACAAACATAATTTATGCGATGAAAACAGCGCCATATGTAAGTAAGCGTCAACGGCTCGTGGCTAATGTAAAACACAGCAGATTTACAAACAGAAAACCGACAATAAAGTATAAACGTACCGGAGTAGGCGGCAGGGAAAGCGACTACCTCCGGAGAAGTGCAGCGCTGGTGAGTGGCAGGGGAAGCGACGCCGTCGACGGAGAGGTGCAATGGCTCGTGGCGGCAGGGAAGCGACGCCGTCGCAGAGAAGTACAGCGCTCGTCGGCGGCAGGGGAAGCGACGCCGTCGCGGTGGCAATTAGAGGAATATCGAGGCAGCGAGCAGTGGCATGAGAGACCGTTAGGGGAGACAATAGCTGATTCCAAAACCCTTAGAGCTAGTAACTTGATTAGTCAAATCCAGAGACGGTATTAACATCCGTCTCTATCTAGCGACGGATTAAAACTTTTGTCGCTAGATTATATAAAAAAATAGGTTTAGGGTTTAACATCCGTCTCGATCTAGCGACGGATTAAAACTTCCGTCGCTAGATTCTATAAAAAAAAAATAGGTTTGGTATTTAACATTCTCCCGCTCGTAGCCTTTGTGACGGATTAGTATATCCGTGGCTATTAAAATTAATAAATAAGCCCACGAAAAGACTGTCGCTAATCTCACTCTAGTTTTTGCGCAAAAAATTCTCGATAATATTAGCTACGCATTTGACAACATCAATGTTCCGTCGCAATACCCGTCGCTAGTCTGGCGCTAAACCGTCACTAGAAGTCTATTTAACAAAAAGATTAAATCTGTCACTACGTTGTTGCTATTCCGTCACTATATTAGCAACGAAATTCGTCCGTCGCTAAAGCCATCGCTATATTCGCCTTTTTTTTGTAGTAGTTTAATTACCATTATAATTTATGGAGAAGTGTCAAATAGGCCATGTACTATTGGCAAATGCTCAATTCCCACCATGAACTAAATTAAACGCTATTTAACCACACTTACCTACTAAATTTGTTCAATTAGCATTTTTAGCAGGTAATTGACATTTTTTTTTATAGGTTACCAATTCAATTATTAAAAAAATAATTTCAAAATAATTTTTTTTAAAAAAAAGAAAGAATACAACGATTCGGTCTTAACGCCACTCGAAGGAACTATTCTTCTTTAAGAGGCATTATAACAACATCTTGCGTACATCCCTTTCCGGACCTTATCCACTCGTATCTGAGGGCGGGAAATGCATGTGGTAAGGCTAGAGTACATCACAATCTCTTGCCAATGCACTCATCCTAGATCTAATGGGCGAGTTGCGCACCTCACACACTAGTCCACACAAAACTCACTTCGAACAAGACAAGTAAGCCAACAACAATCAAGAATCACAAATGACATTACGAATCCATCAAACGCAATATAAACAACAATCCTTGCCCCTAGGACTTTAGCCAAACATGATAATGAGCAAGATCTAGCAAATATGAAATGGATGAACAAGATTTAAACAATGAAGATCAAAGGTTAGATTTCACCAAGATGAATCTAGATCCCTTCCAATGTTTGTAGAAGACGAAAACCCAATCCACAAGCTTTCCAAATCTTCAAGCTTCCTTGCAAAACATCTAGATTTGAGGCTAAAACCCTAGAAAAGAAAATCTAATCGAGCCTAAACCTAAAGCTACCTCTAAGAACTTTCTCTCTAGAATTGTTGAATGATTAATTGAACTCCTCACAAATGCTGAATTTTTGCCCTCTTATTCGCACTCCTATTCACGCACGGCCTCACGCAAATGGATAAGCAAGTCTCAATGATTTTCTTATATCTATACTATATTATACTCAATGCGTAGTGGTGGGTTACTGTAACACCCCCAATTTCCAGTATAATTTAAAATCATTAAAGATTACGAAATAAGGATAATCCTATCATTAATACCCAAAACAGAATGGAAGCTAAACATAAGTGTTGGGTGCTATGCCACATCTAAGCTTGAGAACGTAGATGCACAGGCCAAAACTAACTAAACAAAGCATAAACCATAATCATTATCCAAATTCAAGCATGGCTCACAGGCCGTCTAACAAAGCTAGGAACCGCAGCTCCTTCTAGCGCGCTCTCGGCCAACTAATCAGTACATGAAAAAACATGCGGTATCACAACCGTTATAGAATAATTCTAAGCAACCACTCCACCTGTTGAGTACCATAAGCATATAAATATAGGAAAACCATTTTGAGACATGGGAATACATAAATATAGTCCTGAACAACTCTAGTTTTAAAACTAGGAATAAGACTCAAGACACATCAACAGACTTGACACGACAAGGCACATAACACACAAGCATGCAAGCTATGACCACAAGACAAGACGTCAATAAGACTCAACAATAACAAACAACAACAACAAACACTCCATGTTCCAACCTTATACCAAGTCCCAACCTTTACGCCTCGCCAACTATATATTAGTTCAACATGTACCTCCAGACACCCTGTACTCCTCTTACCTATTCAGATTCTAACTGGGAATCCTAAATCTATTTAAAGGGGATTAGAAGGCATTTAGAACCCCTTCCACCCATCCCTATTCCCTCACTCGAGATCCTCCCCAAAAGATAATCAAAGAATTCCCCATTACCAAGCTAGGGAAGATCGACTAGGGAAAGGACCTTGAGGAAAGATCCTAGGAAGTTGGAGAAGTTTAATTAAAAGGTAACCCATGTCTTACAAAACCTATTTCCTTGCTATATCTTATTTATTGGCTCCTTTTGATAATCATATGTATGATCTTATGATTGTGTCTTGATAGAGCTTATCTTAGGTATATGTTGTGATTGATTGATAATCTTGTTGATCCTGATATTCGTGTGTGGTTATATGCATGATCTTTTGTTTAGGCATGTCTAGAGCTTGTTATTAAGGTTTTATGTGATAGTGTCTTGTTGTTCTTAAGGGTCTTGATGTTCTTGATTTACTATGTGTTCTGGTCTTGAATCTTGGCATGTCTAGGGTTTACATCTAGAGTGTAATTGTGTTGTTTCTTGGCTTAAATTCTTGTGGTTCAAGTCCATATTGTTGTTAATATCTGTTGGGATGTGTTTGGACTTGATTTTGGGTAAAAGTGATGAACTCCCGGTTGGGAAAGTGCCAAGGAATGTGTGTACAGCGGGTAGCCGGTGGGGGACGAACCCCACCTGACACCCGCCGGTACGTCACCTGTACTAGCGGGTGGCCGGCAGGTGGAGGTGTACCGCTGTACAAGGCCGTCCGCCATCGAGCAGACGTAGGGTGGTTGTCCACCCATCGTACCGCCGTTGGTACGGCGGACGTTGTGTGTTGTTTCCCCCGATGTTGTTTCCTCGTTCCCCGTTGTGCCCCGTTTGATGTTTGGGGGTCTAGTTTGATGTTTTGGGTACCGTGTTAGGATTGACGAGTTGTGAGTCTTGATTATTGCATGTGGTTTAAGTTGGTATTCGTTGGCCTATGATAGATTTGTATGTTCCCTTGAGAACCTTGTGCCTTTCCCTTGTGTTTGGCATTGTGAATATTGAGTATTGGTATTGAGTATTGATCTAGCTGATTGTTGTTGTTGAATGATGATTGTTATGTTGCTGTCCATGATAAGAAAAGAGATGTGATTGGTAGAAAAGAATATGTTGGCAGTTTAGGACTACAAGTGCTCGGTTATTGTGCTATAGCACAGACCATTTGATTATTGTGCTATATATAGGCACAGATCATGTTATGTATTGGCGCCGCGTGGTGGTCTTTGTTGGCAGTATGTTGATGGGGAGCATGAGTGCTCCAGAGGGATAAGGAAGAAAATATAAGGTGGCCTGGAGGTATATGTTGGAATTGAAATAATGTTGGAGAGCGTACAAGTTGGAACTTGTATAAGGTGGACGTGGACGTGGTGTTGTTGCTCTTGCTTGTTATTGTTGAGTCTTGCTATTGTCTTACTTTATGGTTTAGGTTGCATGCTAGTATCTTTATATTATCTTATGGTGATGAGTCTATTAATGTGTCTGAGTCTTGAGCTTGTTTTAAAGCTAGAGTTGTTTAGGACTATATATGTATTCCTCAGTCTCAAATGGTTTTCTTATATCTACCTATATTGTACTCAACGCGTGGAGTGGGTTACTCAGCATTATTCGCTGACGGTTGTTTAATCATATGTTTTTCAGGTACTGACCAGTAGCTTTGGAGTGCGCTAGATGGACTCGCAGAGTTAGCAATAGTTAGATCTATCATAGTTGCTAAGGCCTGTGTGCCTCAAATTGTATTTGAATATTAATTATGGATTATCTTAGATTAGTTAGTTGTAGCCTGTGCATCTAGGTTCTCCAGCCTAGATTGGCATAGCACCCCGATACTTATGATATTATTTCCGCTCTGCTGGGTATTAATGACAGATTCTCCTTTATTTCATAAGCATTAAATGTTTTAAAAATTAGGGGTGTTATAACTCCACACCCTTATCCTCCGGAGCACCGGATGCTCCCCTCCAACATGACCTCCAACATTCCACCGATCACTCAGCACTCGCAGTGCATTACATTACATGATCTGTGCCTATAACACAATAATCAAGTGATCTGTGCCTATAGCACAATGATCAAGACATGTAGTGCATTACATAACATGATATGTGCCTATAGCACAATAATCAAGTGATATGTGCCTATAGCACAACGATCAAGCACACACAGTGCACATAACACAAGCACTCGCAGTGCGCCATACCTCTAACATATCTTTTCCACCAATCTCGCATCTTTTCGTCACCATGGACAATAACACGACAATCAAGACTTAACAACAATCACATCAAGACTCAACACGACAATACAGTTTAGACCACATGCTTAGACACGAACCACAAATCACGTTACGGCATTTAAGACATCATGCTAGACTCGCGCACGTCAAACGAGAAACAACGGTGCACGGGGAAACGATCAACGGCAGAAAACAACACTGCACCGCCATACAGGCGGTACGGCGAGAGACAAACTCCCGCCGGACTGGCTATGTTCCAACGGACTTCCGGCGGTGCTCAACCTCTCACCGCCACCCGCTGGAACAAGGGCCCTTCCCGACGGGTGGTCGAGTGGGGTTCGTCCTCCACCAACTACCCGCTAGAGCATGCTTCTTGCTAAACTTCCCATCCCGGAATTCATCAATTATGCCAAATTCAAGTCCAAACACTTCCCAATCCTCAACAACAACAATAGGGGTTTGGACATCAAGAATAAGCCAAGAATAATACAATTAAATCCTAAACATAAGCTCTAATCATGCAGCCTCAAGAATAAGCACATAGTTGTTCAAGAACATCAAGAACCACAAGAACATAAGACACCATCTTGTAAACCCTAAAGCAAGCTCTAAACATGCTTAACACAAGATCATGCAACAACCACACAAGATCATCAAGAACAACAAGAATAACAATAATCCAATCATAAATCTAAAGACAAGCTCTATCAAGGCTTAGTCATGAATCACACATACAATCATTCAAAAGGAGCCAATCAATAAAAGATAGCAAGGAAAATAGGTTTTGTAAGACATGGTTACCGTTTTTAGCTTAATTAAACTTCTCACAAGTTCCTAAGATCTTTTCCTCAATCGATCCTCCCTAAGCCCGGTGATGGGAATCCTTTGACTATGTTTTGGGGAGGGATTTTCGAGTGTGGGAATAGGGATGGGTGAAATGGATTAAAAATGCTTTCTAATCCCTTTAAATAGATTTATGATTCCCAGTTAGAATCTGAATAGGTAGGTATAGGCTCCCTAATACGATCTGAAAAGGTAAAAGGTTTAGGATTCCTAATAGAATCTGAAAAGGTAAGAGGACCCTCCTTACTTTTATCCAAAATGGCTAACGGCTTTATTTTAGACAAAGGTCGACGGTCCACCATGGACCATATCAATAAATTAATGGATTTAGGTATATGTATATATTTTAGCAAACTATTTAATTATAAGTAAATAGTTCTATTTGGATAATATTTATATTTAATATAAATATTTTAGGAAAAAAACAAGAGGTGTTATAGTTACTTAGCATTATTCGCTAACGGGTGCTACCCTTATGTTTTATAGGTACAGAGTAGACCATTGTGACGCGCTAGAAGAAGACGTAGTTTACGTAGCTCTCCTTTACTCTTAGTCTAGTTATTGTGGCTGTATGTCTTAACTCTAGAATTGTTTGACTTTATGTTGGATTTTGGTATTAGTGCTTGATTTCTAGCCTGTGCATCTATAGATTAGATATATGTGGTATCACATTTCCCGATTGACTGTTAGCTTCCGTGACTTTAATGCTTAATGTTTAGTTTAATCTCTATATCTAAGCTTAATTGCCTTTGGTTTAGTACGTAAAATCGGGAGTTGTCACATCTGCATTTTTGTTCTCATAATTTGGGGTTGTGGTTTTCAACTCTGACAAGCATGTCTTGGCCTTGGAGAAAAGGGATTTGGATGAGGCTTGACCCTCCTTTTGCATAGCTTTGATTTTCCTTTTAATCCACATGGGACACACATATAATGACTACAATAAGTATGAAGCAAACCCACGATATGTGTACATTAGAGAAGAGCCACGAGCACCTAAATCTTCTCATTGCTCCAGTTCATAATTAGCTACTAGAAACAGATCGAGATACTTTCCTGAGACATTGACTTCATGAAATCTCAAGAAAGTGGGGGACTGGATGATGGATAATGGGTCGTTATATCATAGACCGCGTCAAAACGACGTTGTTACTTTAAGTAAAGAAACGACGCGCCGTTAGTTTTAACGAGAGTGCATTTTTGTATGTTAATTACAACTGACACTACAGTATATCTAAACAGACACTGCCTCACTTATTATTTTATATTATCAAATGAAACTGCAGTTATATCAAAATGATACTGTAGATGTGGTGAAATGAAACTGAAGTGTATATAAAATAAACTGAATAACATTTCACATATTTGAGTGTATATTGTACAATAAAGCTGTAATTAAATTAAAATGATCATGTAGTTCTGTTTTAATAAAACTATAGTGTATATAAAATAAAATTAAATAACATTTTCACATATTTGAGTCTATAAATATTGAATGAAACTGTAGTTATATCGAAATGAAACTGTACTTGTGTTGAACTGAAAATACATGTATACAAATGAAACTGAATAACATAGTTATTTTTGCGGAAAGGTACGGAACGTGGAAATGGATGTCGGTTGTTTCATTAAACAAAACGACGTCATTTTAATGCGCGATGCATAATCGATTATGCACAGCGGTGCACGATATAATTTGCCATTTTCCATGGATAATATACTAGGAGCGTTATGCTGTGCAACCGTGTGCACCATTTCAAAAACGACGCCGTTTTGACATCCAACTTTAAAAAAAAAAATTTAAAAATCAGAATTACATAACTACACCTCCATAACTTCATAAATATACATCCAGAATTGCATAACTACACATCCATAATTCATAACTATAAACCCAGAATTGCATAACTACACATCATAACTATACATTCAGAATTGCATAACACACATCCATAATTTATAACTATACATTCAGAATTGCATGCATAACTACACATCCATAACTTCATAACTATACATTCAGAATTGCATAATACACATCCATAACTTCATAACTATAAATCAGAATTGGCATAAACTACACATCCATAATTCATAACTATACATTTAGAATTGCATAACTACACTTCCATAACTTCATAATATAATCAGAATTGCATAACTACACATCCATAACTTCATAACTATACATTCAGAATTGCATGCATAACTACACATCCATAGCTTCATAACTATAAATACCAGAATTGCATAACTACACATCCATAAATTTATAACTATACATTCAGAATTGCATGCATAACTACACATCCATAACTTCATAACTATAACATTCAGAATTGCATGCATAACTACACATCCATAACTTCATAACTATAACATTCAGAATTGCATGCATAACTAACACATCCATAACTTTCATAACTATACATTCAGAATTGAAATTATAATTCATAACTATACATTCAGAACTGCATGCATAATTACACATCTGTAACTTCATAACTATAAATCCAGATTGCATAACTACACATCCATAATTCATAACTATAAATCAGAATGTGAATTATAAAATTATGCACATATGTTTACGTAACTAACGGCAATCGAAAATAATTTTATTTTATTTAAGTAAAACGACGCCGTTTTTACATCCGTGTGCACCTTGCATGGTGCACACAAATGCACAACATAATTATAGTTGCCCTGAGCCACATGGACCGACCCATGAAAGCAACTGGATCAAGGAAGCCCAAGAAAGATATAGATACGAAGCAATCCAAGAGTTTGTCGATTGAGCCTCTTATTCCAATATAATTAGAATTTGGCTCATTATTTCTAGTATAATAAAAATTATGTTTTATATATAACTAGGACTCCAATATGAGGCAGTTTAGAATTCTTATTCCTTGCAGGGCTCTAAGTCCAAAATATGTATAAATAAACCTCTCACATAGACGAATGGGGAGAACTCTGGTATTCACAAAATATTCATTAATACAAAGTTCATATATTCTCCTCCATATATTTTTTCTTATATTTCTCCTATATTATCGTTATCCTCTCCGATATTCTCGTTATTCTAACGATAATGTTGGCCTGCCGTTAACTCCGAAAAGTCATAAAACCAACATCCTCTTCTACCACTAGAATTGCCTCTCCAATTCACCTAAGATTTGCAAGCTTTATCTAGGGCTACATCTTCTAATTATTGATATGGTCGACACAAATCTTTGAACAAATATGGATCATCACAAATGGTGCGATCTATCTTTTATAGAGAATCAACCATTAATCAATAACCAAACATGGATGTTAAGTATATGGATGCTAAGTAATCTATATAATTATTATAATGCCTTCATTTATTTTAAAATTACAAGTAATACAGTATCTAATATGAGAATTTGCAATTAAAGGAATTAGTCATCATGCACTTAACATGTATGTTCCTAGGCCAGATAAAACCAAATAGAATTGAATTGATATGTCGTCATCAAATTACATTAAGTAAGACATTTTTCATTCATTATATTCTTCCTCATTAATTCCTCATTTGCATGGCATCGTCCTCTCTGACAATTGTAACCTGCAACACCATATTATTCTCCATTTGAAGTGGCAGGAACTCACAAATACACCTATCTTCTTTTCCAACAAGGTTCAAATTGCACAGGTTTCTCCACCCTCCAGACAGCCATGTTCGACCATCACCCCAGACAATTACATTTGCTATCCACTCCCTGCCTATCATGTCACGTAGAGTGACGGTTGGAGGTAATTCAAGATTGAAGTCCTTAATGATTTCTCTTGGTATATACTGCAAATCCGATTCAATCCATTAAAACTCATGTACATACCTAAGTAATTAAGAAACAAGCTAAGCTAGACACACATAATGAACATATATATATATATAATATATATATATATATATATATATATATATATATATATTATATAATATATCATCTTTCAATTCATTCCTCCCGCATCAATAAAGATTGATATCTAGAATAATTACCAGACTGGCAACCCTTGTTCGTCTAATTTTGGTCACAAAATAAGGATTTTCAGGTTGAATGTAACGTCCCGATAGAAAAAGATCTGCTCCGAAATAATCAGGAATATTGCTTTTTTTCACACTAGCATCTCTCTTGGATCCACCTAATTAAAATTAAAAAATTAATAATAATAATAATAATAATAATAACTCACTCATAGAATAGACAATGAGAATTATTAAAACTAACTCGTTTGTGCCATTTCCAGTAATGGATCAGATCAAAACTTCAACGCTTCAACCTCAACCTATCAAGAAAGAAAACATTGTGAATGGAAGTACCAAAAGTTACCTAAACACTACATAAATATCGAATTGTTCAACGTAATCTGAATCATGTTATCAAATTCAAGTAATCAGTACCCAAACAATACATTTATATTGAATTGCTAGCTGTAATCCTACTTATCTCATCAAATTCAAGTAATCTTCCTAATCCGTTTAGAGTTTACAAAAAAAAAAAAAAAAAAAAAAAAAAAAAAAAAAAAACTAATTGACAACTCATGCTGACAAATGTAGAGGAATAAACATTATAAATTAAAATGTGAACAAAAAGTAAAAATTGTCTACACACTACAACGAATACCATTGCCAACTGTAATTTAATTCAGTATTAGACAAACTCATTCGACTACTCTAAACTTTCTCATATATGTATGAGTTGTACTTTAAAAAATATTGTAATACACATTAATTAAAATTACCATAAATATTTTATCGTATATAGTATAATGCAATGTTTATTATTATTATTATTATTATTATTATTTATTATTATTATTATTATTATTATTATTATTATTATTATTATTATTATTATATAGAGTTTAGCTCAAATACGGTCGCAACATAACTTGTGGTCGGTGCGGCCGCATAGGCACCAATATAAGTAATAAACATTTTATTCCTTATTCGTACGTATTACATTTTTATCATGACCCGATCCGTCTCACGAAAATGGATTTGTGAGTCGATCTCACACAAGATTTATCCTCATTCGAAATATAATTTAATATAATTCCTAAAATTCAAGTTCATCATAATTTCCAATACATAATTATTGCATAAAAAATACAAAAATTACCACCAATTATGAACAAATAATTCAAAACAATTTAAAAATATTTAAAACAATTCAAAAAATTAAAATAATACCAAATTTTTTAAAAAAAAATAAATAAAAATAAAAACTCACAATGAAGAAGGAAGGTTGTGGTGGCGCGGCGTTGGTAGAGTGGCGACAGTGGTGTACGGCGACGGTGGTACTAAGGAGGAGTTGAAGTAGAATTAAAAGAAGGTGATGGTGGTAGTAAGGAGGAGTGGTGGACGGTGACGGTGGCCGTGAGGATGAGAAGAAGAAGACAGAAGTGGTGGTGAGGAGGAGAAAAGAGAGATGAACAAAAATGATTTTTTTTTAAAAAAATAATAATAATAAACTAATGGCGTTGGTAGTTGCGTGCCGAAACGCGTGGCAGTAGCTGTGCGCGAAACGCACACAGCAAGTGTTGTCTTAACATTTAAATCTCTTCATTGGCGTGGTAGTTGCTATGCGCGAAACGCACACAACAAGTGCTGTCTTCACATTTATTTCTCTTCCTTAGGAAGAGAAATAACTCACCATTTGCCGAAAAAAAAAACACTCTCTCTCTTCACCTCACTCCTCCAACATGGATTTCACATCAAAAGTTGTAAAATAACTCCTCATTCTCTTAAAGAGTTTGCTTTGGCAAATGAGCCAAGCTTGGTCCCAGTTACTTTTAAATTTACACAATCACAAAATTATTTAATGGTTTTAAAGAATATATACAAATTTTCAATTACTCTTCAAGATATATGCATTTGATTGGCAATTATACTACTACTACTACTACTACTACTACTACTACTACTACTAACTACTACTACTACTACTACTACTACTACTACTACTACTACTACTACTACTACTACTA
>NW_017618771.1:17500-22179 GCF_001879475.1 Ipomoea nil | reverse complement strand
TGGATTGGTAGCCGTTTCTCAGGCTCCCTCTCCGGAATCGAACCCTAATTCTCCGTCACCCGTCACCACCATGGTAGGCCACTATCCTACCATCGAAAGTTGATAGGGCAGAAATTTGAATGATGCGTCGCCGGCCGCTAAGGCCGTGCGATCCGTCGAGTTATCATGAATCATCGCCAGCAACGGGCAAAGCCCGCGTCGACCTTTTATCTAATAAATGCATCCCTTCCAGAAGTCGGGGTTTGTTGCACGTATTAGCTCTAGAATTACTACGGTTATCCGAGTAGTAGGTACCATCAAACAAACTATAACTGATTTAATGAGCCATTCGCAGTTTCACAGTCTGAATTAGTTCATACTTACACATGCATGGCTTAATCTTTGAGACAAGCATATGACTACTGGCAGGATCAACCAGGTAGCATTCCTCGACGACGTCGCTGCCGCACGAGACCGACGGTACGCCCCCGTCTCCCGCTCGCTCCTAGGAACGAGGGATTGGCGACGAGAACGACCGCTGGCTAGCTCGAGGCGACAGTTTGAGTCGTACAAAACGCGTCGGGACGGGCAGATTGGAGCTCGACGCCCCTTGCCCTCAAGGTGGACCGAATCCGAGAGCTCGGACAGTCGCCTCGTGCCAAGGCCGCCGCGACGATTCGCGACGACCGTGGAACGTGGCGATGCCTTCTCCGTTCGTCCCGCGCAAAATCCACGCGTGTTGCGAAGACGAGCGCGCAACGAAATGCAAATACGTTAAGCCGTCAGTGCCGTGCGAGGTATGCAACACAGGAAACCGTCGTGCGACCAAGGCCTTGCGCCCTTGTGTCGTCTTGTATGAAGAGGCGTGCTTGGCAGGACGTCGCTGCTCGAGCAGGGATCCAACCTGACCGCACACGCCGATAACCACTCACACACCGTCTCGCGTCGCAAAAAACGCCCCAATCGCTTAGCCGAGGATCGATAGGAACCCGGCCCGGACGAATCCGTGCACGAGTCCCCACCGATGCTGGCCGTCACGGCAGGAACGCCCCGCGTCGATAGGTACGAAAGGTAACCCTTGAATTCCCATCTCGCCGCTCACATTGGTTGTGAGTCCGTCTCGCCATCGGGTGAGGTGGAGGAAGCCCTCGAGGAGTGGAATCCCTCGATCAATGCAATACCATACCTCTTGCGAGGTGGGTCAGCCCCCACGTCCGTCCGGAGCACAATCATCCTCTAACGAACAGCTTACTAGACGGTTGGAAACGGGTCTCGGTAACTCACAACCTACTACGGTATGTTGCAGATTCACGGTTGCTCGATTGACCGACAACCCCGCGCCAACGACGTTTTTTTGCATGTCCGTCTCCCTCAGTGCCCCGCGTCGATAGTTACGAAAGGTAACTACCGAATTTCCATCTCGCCGTACGCATTGGTTGTGAGTCCGTCGCGCCATCGGGTGGAGGAAGACCTCGAGGAGTGAAAGTCCTCGATCAATACAACACCATACCTCTTGCGAGGTGGGTCAGCCCCCAAGTCCGACGCTAAGACAACGCCCGTTGCGCTTGGGCAGATTCGTAGCGAGCGCACAATCATCCTTTAACGGACAGCTTACTAGACGGGTGGACACTGGTGTCGGTAACTTACAAGCCTACTGACGGTATATTGCAGATTCACGGTTGTTTTTTGCCCAACTTGTTCCACGGCCGTTTTTTTGCATGTCCGTCTCGGTCAGATCCGGACGTGTCGTCGAACGAGTGCTGTGGAGGAAGCCCTCGAGGAATGAAAGGCCTCGAGCAATACAATATTTCTATCCTCTTGCGAGGTCGGTCAACCCCCACGCCCGACGACACGTACGCTGCACTGCGCTACGCTGGGCGGGTTCATTGCGAACGCCCGCCCTCCGCCCCTACGGCGCACCGTAATTCGTTAACGAACAGCTTACTAGACGATTGGACACGTGCCTCGGCAACTCACAACCTACTGACGGTATATTGCAGATTCACGTTTGCTCGATTGACCGAATTCACGTGCCAATGATGTTTTTTTGCATGTCCGTCTCCGTCCGGTGCGCCGCCCCGCCTTGCGACTCCGATGGGTCTATGCCGGTCCCCAATAATACGTACGAGCGGCGGGAACACTCGTACGAGGCCTACGGGACGAGGGGGGCCCGTCCCAACACGTTCCGAAAAAAGTCGACCGGCACCTCAACTACCATACCCCCCCTATAGTAGTTAAAAAAAAAAAAAACCCCAGTGACAGCGGTAGACACGGTTTGTCCCGTAAATCACACGGTCATTTCGGGTGGTTCCGTGCATTTTTTTTCAAATGTTATTGCATGGTCCTTTAGTTTAGAGCATTTTAACAATGCTTGGTAAATTTCAAAGCGTTTGGATGATTATTTCATTGAAAACGACGATGTCCAAATTTATGCCCAGCTGTCCGCAAAGTTCCTTGTCTGACTTAGCCAAGTACTTGGGATTGTTGGGAATGTGAGAGGAATATATGGCATATCGTTTGCCTCACTAATTAAATAGTACAATAAGCTCTAAAACAAATGTATATGCCATTTTGGCACGAGAACGACGTAAAACGACATAGGCCAAGGCATAACACAGAACCGTCGTAAAAGTACTGGGGTGGCAGGCGGGTAAACCTCTGTTGCGTGATATTTTCCGCATCCGTCCGCAACTGTGCGCAATTTGGGCGCCCTCGTTCCGCATAAGTCCGCAACCTCGGCACCCTCGTTCCGCATAAGTCCGCAACCTCGGCACCCCCGTTCCGCATAAGTCCGCAACTTGGGCACCCTCGTACCGCAACTTTCCGCAACCTCGGCACCCTCGTACCGCAACTTTCCGCAACCTCGGCACCCTCGTACCGCAACTTTCCGCAACCTCAGCACACCCGTACCGCAACTTTCCGCAACCTCGGCACACCCGTTCCGCATAAGTCCGCAACCTCGGCACCCCCGTACCGCAATTTTCCGCAACTTGGGCACTCTCGTACCGCATAAGTCCGCAACTTGGGCACCCTCGTACCGCAACTTTCCGCAACCTCGGCACCCCCGTACCGCAATTTTCCGCAACCTCGGCCCACCCGTACCGCAACTTTCCGCAACCTCGGCCCACCCGTACCGCAACTTTCCGCAACCTCGGCACCCCCGTACCGCAATTTTCCGCAACGTCGGCCCACCCGTACCGCAATTTTCCGCAACGTCGGCCCACCCGTACCGCAACTCCGCCCCCACCCGTACCGCAACTTTCCGCAACCTCGGCACCCCCGTACCGCAACTTTCCGCAACCTCGGCACCCCCGTACCGCAACTTTCCGCAACCTCGGCCCACCCGTACCGCAACTTTCCGCAACCTCGGCACACCCGTACCGCAACTTTCCGCAACCTCGGCACACCCGTACCGCAACTTTCCGCAACCTCGGCACCCTCGTACCGCATAAGTCCGCAACCTCGGCACCCTCGTACCGCATAAGTCCGCAACCTCGGCACCCTCGTACCGCATAAGTCCGCAACCTCGGCACCCTCGTACCGCATAAGTCCGCAACCTCGGCACCCTCGTACCGCATAAGTCCGCAACCTCGGCACCCTCGTTCCGCATAAGTCCGCAACTTGGGCACCCTCGTACCGCAACTTTCCGCAACTTGGGCACTCTCGTACCGCAACTTTCCGCAACTTGGGCACTCTCGTACCGCAACTTTCCGCAACTTGGGCACCCTCGTACCGCAACTTTCCGCAACTTGGGCACCCTCGTACCGCATAATTCCGCAACCTCGGCACCCTCGTTCCGCATAAGTCCGCAACCTCGGCACCCTCGTACCGCATAATTCCGCAACCTCGGCACCCTCGTACCGCATGAGTCCGCAACTTAGGCACCAACGTTGCGCATAAGCCCGCAACTTAGGCACCCTCGTTCCGCATAAGTCCGCAACTTAGGCACCCTCGTACCCCATAAGTCCGCAACTTGGGCACACTCGTTCCGCATGAGCCCGCAACGTAGGCACACTCGTTCCGCACAAGTCCGGCACTTAGGCACACTCGTTCCGCATGAGTCCGCAACTTAGGCACGCTCGTACCCCATAAGTCCGCAACTTGGGCACACTCGTTCCGCATGAGCCCGCAACGTAGGCACACTCGTTCCGCACAAGTCCGGCACTTAGGCACACTCGTTCCGCATGAGTCCGCAACTTAGGCACACTCGTTCCGCATATGCCCGCAACGTAGGCACACTCGTTCCGCATGAGTCCGCAACGTAGGCACGCTACTTCGGCACACTCGTTCCGCACAAGTCCGCAACTTCGGCACACTCGTTCCGCAACTGTCCGCTACTTAGGCACACTCGTTCCGCAACTGTCCGCAACTTAGGCGCACTCGTTCCGCATGAGTCCGCAACTTAGGCACACTCGTTCCGCATATGCCCGCAACGTAGGCACACTCGTTCCGCATATGCCCGCAACGTAGGCACGCTCGTTCCGCACAAGTCCGCAACTTAGGCACGCTCGTTCCGCACAAGTCCGCAACTTAGGCACGCTCGTTCCGCACAAGTCCGATACTTAGGCACACTCGTTCCGCACAAGTCCGCTACTTAGGCACACTCGTTCCGCATGAGTCCGCAACTTAGGCACACTCGTTCCGCATGAGTCCGCAACTTAGGCACACTCGTTCCGCATATGCCCGCAACGTAGGCACAC
>NW_017618769.1:7500-10000 GCF_001879475.1 Ipomoea nil | reverse complement strand
GCATTGGTTGTGAGTCCGTCGCGCCATCGGGTGGAGGAAGACCTCGAGGAGTGAAAGTCCTCGATCAATACAACACCATACCTCTTGCGAGGTGGGTCAGCCCCCAAGTCCGACGCTAAGACAACGCCCGTTGCGCTTGGGCAGATTCGTAGCGAGCGCACAATCATCCTTTAACGGACAGCTTACTAGACGGGTGGACACTGGTGTCGGTAACTTACAAGCCTACTGACGGTATATTGCAGATTCACGGTTGTTTTTTTGCCCAACTTGTTCCACGGCCGTTTTTTTGCATGTCCGTCTCGGTCAGATCCGGACGTGTCGTCGAACGAGTGCTGTGGAGGAAGCCCTCGAGGAATGAAAGGCCTCGAGCAATACAATATTTCTATCCTCTTGCGAGGTCGGTCAACCCCCACGCCCGACGACACGTACGCTGCACTGCGCTACGCTGGGCGGGTTCATTGCGAACGCCCGCCCTCCGCCCCTACGGCGCACCGTAATTCGTTAACGAACAGCTTACTAGACGATTGGACACGTGCCTCGGCAACTCACAACCTACTGACGGTATATTGCAGATTCACGTTTGCTCGATTGACCGAATTCACGTGCCAATGATGTTTTTTTGCATGTCCGTCTCCGTCCGGTGCGCCGCCCCCTTGCGACTCCGATGGGTCTATGCCGGTCCCCAATAATACGTACGAGCGGCGGGAACACTCGTACGAGGCCTACGGGACGAGGGGGCCCGTCCCAACACGTTCCGAAAAAAGTCGACCGGCACCTCAACTACCATACCCCCCCTATAGTAGTTAAAAAAAAAAAAACCCCAGTGACAGCAGTAGACACGGTTTGTCCCGTAAATCACACGGTCATTTCGGGTGGTTCCGTGCATTTTTTTTCAAATGTTATTGCATGGTCCTTTAGTTTAGAGCATTTTAACAATGCTTGGTAAATTTCAAAGCGTTTGGATGATTATTTCATTGAAAACGACGATGTCCAAATTTATGCCCAGCTGTCCGCAAAGTTCCTTGTCTGACTTAGCCAAGTACTTGGGATTGTTGGGAATGTGAGAGGAATATATGGCATATCGTTTGCCTCACTAATTAAATAGTACAATAAGCTCTAAAACAAATGTATATGCCATTTTGGCACGAGAACGACGTAAAACGACATAGGCCAAGGCATAACACAGAACCGTCGTAAAAGTACTGGGGTGGCAGGCGGGTAAACCTCTGTTGCGTGATATTTTCCGCATCCGTCCGCAACTGTGCGCAATTTGGGCGCCCTCGTTCCGCATAAGTCCGCAACCTCGGCACCCCCGTTCCGCATAAGTCCGCAACTTGGGCACCCTCGTACCGCAACTTTCCGCAACCTCGGCACCCTCGTACCGCAACTTTCCGCAACCTCGGCACCCTCGTACCGCAACTTTCCGCAACCTCGGCACACCCGTTTCCGCATAAGTCCGCAACTTGGCACCCTCGTACCGCAACTTTCCGCAACTTGGGCACTCTCGTACCGCATAAGTCCGCAACTTGGGCACCGCATTCCGCAACCTCGCACCCCCGTACCGCAATTCCGCAACCTCGGCCCCCGTACCGCAACTTTCCGCAAACCCGTACCGCAACTTTCCGCAACCTCGGCAACCGCAATTTTCCGCAACCTCGGCCCACCCGTACCGCAACTTTCCGCAACCTCGTACCGCAACTTTCCGCAACCTCGGCCCCCGTACCGCAATTTTCCGCAACGTCGCCACCCGTACCGCAATTTTCCGCAACGTCGGCCCACCCGTACCGCAACTTTCCGCAACCTCGGCCCCCGTACCGCAACTTTCCGCAACCTCGGCACCCCCGTACCGCAACTTTCCGCAACCTCGGCACCCCGTACCGCAACTTTCCGCAACCTCGGCACACCCGTACCGCAACTTTCCGCAACCTCGGCACACCCGTACCGCAACTTTCCGCAACCTCGGCACTCCTCGTACCGCATAATCCGCAACCTCGGCACCCTCGTACCGCATAAGTCCGCAACCTCGGCACCCCTCGTACCGCATAAGTCCGCAACCTCGGCACCCTCGTACCGCATAAGTCCCGCAACCTCGGCACCTCTCCGCATACCGCACTCAAACTTTCCGCAACTTGGCACTCTCGTACCGCAACTTTCCGCAACTTGGCACTCTCCGCACCCCGCATACCGCAACTTCCGCAACTTGGGCCACCTCTCGTACCGCAACTTTCCGCAACTTGGGCACTCTCGTACCGCAACTTCCGCAACTTGGCACCCTCGTACCGCAACTTTCCGCAACTTGGCACCCTCGTACCGCAACTTTACCGCAACTTGGGCACCTCGTACCGCAACTTTCCGCAACTTGGGGCACCCTCGTACCGCAACTTTCCGCAACTTGGGCACCCTCGTACCGCATAATTCCGCAACCTCGCACCCTCGTTCCGCATAAGTCCGCAACCCTCGGCACCTCGCTACCGCATAAATTCCCGCAACCTCGGCACCC
>NW_017618768.1:0-10107 GCF_001879475.1 Ipomoea nil | reverse complement strand
TCAAGTATTAAATTTCAGGATTTTAGGAATTAATTCCTCAATAGAAATAGGATTAATTACTCAATTAATCTATTAATTGCATTTGGATTTCGGGGTGTCACATCCTCTCCCCCTTCAAAGAAGCTTCGTCCCCGAAGCTTGGGTACGACGAATTTAAGGCAAAACGGTGAGAAGAAACAACATTGTGACAAGAGGTTCAAGAACAAACTCTTTGGTCAAAGACTCCAAAAGATTCCAAGGCAAAGAAGTATTCAAAGCAAGAAAGAAGGTATTTCAATTCAAGGATTGGCAAGAGTTTAACAAACGGATAGATTGAGCATCAAGAACTCTAGCCTCAACACAAACACCTACTTCTAGCCAACCACTAAGAACTAGACAACCAACACAAAGCACCAGCTGCTACTACTATGCTAACTAAGCAACAAGGCAACAAGCAAAACAAGCACAAAAGCAAACAACAAACAACCAACAACGGCAACAACGGCTAAGGAGATACAACTACTAAGAAAAAGGCGAACAAGGATACCACAACAACGAACTAGAACGACTCGCTCTCCGACTCATCAGTGCTCCCCTCGGATAGAACTGGTCTCAAGCTGATCCAACCTTTGGTTAACTGCGACGGACGGCGTCTTCATAAAAGCGAAGCAACTAAACCAACTACTCAAACCACAAGCTAACAACAACGACAAACAAGAGAGAACGACTAAACGCACAACTGAGGAAACAACTACCAACGAACCTACTAACAAAACAAGCAAGGGATGCAACAAGGTTCCACAACAAAAATGGTCGGCTTGCGAAACGGATGACAAAGCTTAAGAGATGGGTTGCAAACGAGGTTTTAAGCAACAAAGGTGTTTGCCACTAACCAAAGTTAGAGAAAACAAGGGTTCAAAGCAAGGTATAGGTACAACTTTGACTTGGGATTGACTAGTCAAATACTAGTCCTCAAGTATTAAATTTCAGGATTTTAGGAATTAATTCCTCAATAGAAATAGGATTAATTACTCAATTAATCTATTAATTGCATTTGGATTTCGGGGTGTCATCCTCTCCCCTTCAAAGAAGCTTCGTCCCGAAGCTTGGGTACGACGAATTTAAGGCAAAACGGTGAGAAGAAACAACATTGTGACAAGAGGTTCAAGAACAAACTCTTTTGGTCAAAGACTCCAAAAGATTCCAAGGCAAAGAAGTATTCCAAAGCAAGAAAGAAGGTATTTCAATTCAAGGATTGGCAAGAGTTTAACAAACGGATAGATTGAGCATCAAAACTCTAGCCTCAACACAAACACCTACTTCTAGCCAACCACTAAGAACTAGACAACCAACACAAAGCACCAGCTGCTACTACTATGCTAACTAAGCAACAAGGCAACAAGCAAAACAAGCACAAAAGCAAACAACAAACAACCAACAACGGCAACAACGGCTAAGGAGATACAACTACTAAGAAAAAGGCGAACAAGGATACCACAACACCGAACTAGAACGACTCGCTCTCCGACTCATCAGTGCTCCCTCGGATAGAACTGGTCTCAAGCTGATCCAACCTTTGGTTAACTGCGACGGACGGCGTCTTCATAAAAGCGAAGCAACTAAACCAACTACTCAAACCACAAGCTAACAACAACGACAAACAAGAGAGAACGACTAAACGCACAACTGAGGAAAAACTACCAACGAACCTACTAACAAAACAAGCAAGGGATGCAACAAGGTTCCACAACAAAAATGGTCGGCTTGCGAAACGGATGACAAAGCTTAAGAGATGGGTTGCAAACGAGGTTTTAAGCAACAAAGGTGTTTGCCTAACCAAAGTTAGAGAAAACAAGGGTTCAAAGCAAGGTATAGGTACAACTTTGACTTGGGATTGACTAGTCAAATACTAGTCCTCAAGTATTAAATTTCAGGATTTTAGGAATTAATTCCTCAATAGAAATAGGATTAATTACTCAATTAATCTATTAATTGCATTTGGATTTCGGGGTGTCACATCCTCTCCCCCTTCAAAGAAGCTTCGTCCCCGAAGCTTGGGTACGACGAATTTAAGGCAAAACGGTGAGAAGAAACAACATTGTGACAAGAGGTTCAAGAACAAACTCTTTTGGTCAAAGACTCCAAAAGATTCCAAGGCAAAGAAGTATTCAAAGCAAGAAAGAAGGTATTTCAATTCAAGGATTGGCAAGAGTTTAACAAACGATAGATTGAGCATCAAGAACTCTAGCCTCAACACAAACACCTACTTCTAGCCAACCACTAAGAACTAGACAACCAACACAAAGCACCAGCTGCTACTACTATGCTAACTAAGCAACAAGGCAACAAGCAAAACAAGCACAAAAGCAAACAACAAACAACCAACAACGGCAACAACGGCTAAGGAGATACAACTACTAAGAAAAAGGCGAACAAGGATACCACAACAACGAACTAGAACGACTCGCTCTCCGACTCATCAGTGCTCCCTCGGATAGAACTGGTCTCAAGCTGATCCAACCTTTGGTTAACTGCGACGGACGGCGTCTTCATAAAAGCGAAGCAACTAAACCAACTACTCAAACCACAAGCTAACAACAACGACAAACAAGAGAGAACGACTAAACGCACAACTGAGGAAACAACTACCAACGAACCTACTAACAAAACAAGCAAGGGATGCAACAAGGTTCCACAACAAAAATGGTCGGCTTGCGAAACGGATGACAAAGCTTAAGAGATGGGTTGCAAACGAGGTTTTAAGCAACAAAGGTGTTTGCCACTAACCAAAGTTAGAGAAAACAAGGGTTCAAAGCAAGGTATAGGTACAACTTTGACTTGGGATTGACTAGTCAAATACTAGTCCTCAAGTATTAAATTTCAGGATTTTAGGAATTAATTCCTCAATAGAAATAGGATTAATTACTCAATTAATCTATTAATTGCATTTGGATTTCGGGGTGTCACATCCTCTCCCCCTTCAAAGAAGCTTCGTCCCCGAAGCTTGGGTACGACGAATTTAAGGCAAAACGGTGAGAAGAAACAACATTGTGACAAGAGGTTCAAGAACAAACTCTTTTGGTCAAAGACTCCAAAAGATTCCAAGGCAAAGAAGTATTCCAAAGCAAGAAAGAAGGTATTTCAATTCAAGGATTGGCAAGAGTTTAACAAACGGATAGATTGAGCATCAAGAACTCTAGCCTCAACACAAACACCTACTTCTAGCCAACCACTAAGAACTAGACAACCAACAAAGCACCAGCTGCTACTACTATGCTAACTAAGCAACAAGGCAACAAGCAAAACAAGCACAAAAGCAAACAACAAACAACCAACAACGGCAACAACGGCTAAGGAGATACAACTACTAAGAAAAAGGCGAACAAGGATACCACAACACGAACTAGAACGACTCGCTCTCCGACTCATCAGTGCTCCCCTCGGATAGAACTGGTCTCAAGCTGATCCAACCTTTGGTTAACTGCGACGGACGGCGTCTTCATAAAAGCGAAGCAACTAAACCAACTACTCAAACCACAAGCTAACAACAACGACAAACAAGAGAGAACGACTAAACGCACAACTGAGGAAACAACTACCAACGAACCTACTAACAAAACAAGCAAGGGATGCAACAAGGTTCCACAACAAAAATGGTCGGCTTGCGAAACGGATGACAAAGCTTAAGAGATGGGTTGCAAACGAGGTTTTAAGCAACAAAGGTGTTTGCCACTAACCAAAGTTAGAGAAAACAAGGGTTCAAAGCAAGGTATAGGTACAACTTTGACTTGGGATTGACTAGTCAAATACTAGTCCTCAAGTATTAAATTTCAGGATTTTAGGAATTAATTCCTCAATAGAAATAGGATTAATTACTCAATTAATCTATTAATTGCATTTGGATTTCGGGGTGTCACATCCTCTCCCTTCAAAGAAGCTTCGTCCCGAAGCTTGGGTACGACGAATTTAAGGCAAAACGGTGAGAAGAAACAACATTGTGACAAGAGGTTCAAGAACAAACTCTTTTGGTCAAAGACTCCAAAAGATTCCAAGGCAAAGAAGTATTCCAAAGCAAGAAAGAAGGTATTTCAATTCAAGGATTGGCAAGAGTTTAACAAACGGATAGATTGAGCATCAAGAACTCTAGCCTCAACACAAACACCTACTTCTAGCCAACCACTAAGAACTAGACAACCAACACAAAGCACCAGCTGCTACTACTATGCTAACTAAGCAACAAGGCAACAAGCAAAACAAGCACAAAAGCAAACAACAAACAACCAACAACGGCAACAACGGCTAAGGAGATACAACTACTAAGAAAAAGGCGAACAAGGATACCACAACACCGAACTAGAACGACTCGCTCTCCGACTCATCAGTGCTCCCTCGGATAGAACTGGTCTCAAGCTGATCCAACCTTTGGTTAACTGCGACGGACGGCGTCTTCATAAAAGCGAAGCAACTAAACCAACTACTCAAACCACAAGCTAACAACAACGACAAACAAGAGAGAACGACTAAACGCACAACTGAGGAAACAACTACCAACGAACCTACTAACAAAACAAGCAAGGGATGCAACAAGGTTCCACAACAAAAATGGTCGCTTGCGAAACGGATGACAAAGCTTAAGAGATGGGTTGCAAACGAGGTTTTAAGCAACAAAGGTGTTTGCCACTAACCAAAGTTAGAGAAAACAAGGGTTCAAAGCAAGGTATAGGTACAACTTTGACTTGGGATTGACTAGTCAAATACTAGTCCTCAAGTATTAAATTTCAGGATTTTAGGAATTAATTCCTCAATAGAAATAGGATTAATTACTCAATTAATCTATTAATTGCATTTGGATTTCGGGGTGTCACATCCTCTCCCCCTTCAAAGAAGCTTCGTCCCCGAAGCTTGGTACGACGAATTTAAGGCAAAACGGTGAGAAGAAACAACATTGTGACAAGAGGTTCAAGAACAAACTCTTTTGGTCAAAGACTCCAAAAGATTCCAAGGCAAAGAAGTATTCCAAAGCAAGAAAGAAGGTATTTCAATTCAAGGATTGGCAAGAGTTTAACAAACGGATAGATTGAGCATCAAGAACTCTAGCCTCAACACAAACACCTACTTCTAGCCAACCACTAAGAACTAGACAACCAACACAAAGCACCAGCTGCTACTACTATGCTAACTAAGCAACAAACAAGCAAAAAAGCACAAAAGCAAAAACACAAACAACAACAACGGCAACAACGGCTAAGGAGATACAACTACTAAGAAAAAGGCGAACAAGGATACCACAACACCGAACTAGAACGACTCGCTCTCCGACTCATCAGTGCTCCCCTCGGATAGAACTGGTCTCAAGCTGATCCAACCTTTGGTTAACTGCGACGGACGGCGTCTTCATAAAAGCGAAGCAACTAAACTAACTACAAACCACAAGCTAACAACAACGACAAACAAGAGAGAACGACTAAACCACAACTGAGGAAACAACTACCAACGAACCTACTAACAAAACAAGCAAGGGATGCAACAAGGTTCCACAACAAAATGGTCGGCTTGCGAAACGGATGACAAGCTTAAGAGATGGGTTGCAAACGAGGTTTTAAGCAACAAAGGTGTTTGCCACTAACCAAAGTTAGAGAAAACAAGGGTTCAAAGCAAGGTATAGGTACAACTTTGACTTGGGATTGACTAGTCAAATACTAGTCCTCAAGTATTAAATTTCAGGATTTTAGGAATTAATTCCTCAATAGAAATAGGATTAATTACTCAATTAATCTATTAATTGCATTTGGATTTCGGGGTGTCACATCCTCTCCCCTTCAAAGAAGCTTCGTCCCCGAAGCTTGGTACGACGAATTTAAGGCAAAACGGTGAGAAGAAACAACATTGTGACAAGAGGTTCAAGAACAAACTCTTTTGGTCAAAGACTCCAAAAGATTCCAAGGCAAAGAAGTATTCCAAAGCAAGAAAGAAGGTATTTCAATTCAAGGATTGGCAAGAGTTTAACAAACGGATAGATTGAGCATCAAGAACTCTAGCCTCAACACAAACACCTACTTCTAGCCAACCACTAAGAACTAGACAACCAACACAAAGCACCAGCTGCTACTACTATGTGCTAACTAAGCAACAAGGCAACAAGCAAAACAAGCACAAAAGCAAACAACAAACAACCAACAACGGCAACAACGGCTAAGGAGATACAACTACTAAGAAAAAGGAACAAGGATAACAACGAACTAGAACGACTCGCTCTCCGACTCATCAGTGCTCCCCTCGATAGAACTGGTCTCAAGCTGATCCAACCTTTGGTTAACTGCGACGGACGGCGTCTTCATAAAAGCGAAGCAACTAAACCAACTACTCAAACCACAAGCTAACAACAACGACAAACAAGAGAGAACGACTAAACGCACAACTGAGGAAACAACTACCAACGAACCTACTAACAAAACAAGCAAGGGATGCAACAAGGTTCCAACAAAAATGGTCGGCTTGCGAAACGGATGACAAAGCTTAAGAGATGGGTTGCAAACGAGGTTTTAAGCAACAAAGGTGTTTGCCACTAACCAAAGTTAGAGAAAACAAGGGTTCAAAGCAAGGTATAGGTACAACTTTGACTTGGGATTGACTAGTCAAATACTAGTCCTCAAGTATTAAATTTCAGGATTTTAGGAATTAATTCCTCAATAGAAATAGGATTAATTACTCAATTAATCTATTAATTGCATTTGGATTTCGGGGTGTCACATCCTCTCCCCCTTCAAAGAAGCTTCGTCCCCGAAGCTTGGGTACGACGAATTTAAGGCAAAACGGTGAGAAGAAACAACATTGTGACAAGAGGTTCAAGAACAAACTCTTTTGGTCAAAGACTCCAAAAGATTCCAAGGCAAAGAAGTATTCCAAAGCAGAAAGAAGGTATTTCATTCAAGGATTGGCAAGAGTTTAACAAACGGATAGATTGAGCATCAAGAACTCTAGCCTCAACACAAACACCTACTTCTAGCCAACCACTAAGAACTAGACAACCAACACAAAGCACCAGCTGCTACTACTATGCTAACTAAGCAACAAGGCAACAAGCAAAACAAGCACAAAAGCAAACAACAAACAACCAACAACGCAACAACGGCTAAGGAGATACAACTACTAAGAAAAAGGCGAACAAGGATACCACAACAACTAGAACGACTCGCTCTCCGACTCATCAGTGCTCCCTCGGATAGAACTGGTCTCAAGCTGATCCAACCTTTGGTTAACTGCGACGGACGGCGTCTTCATAAAAGCGAAGCAACTAAACTAACTACTCAAACCACAAGCTAACAACAACGACAAACAAGAGAGAACGACTAAACGCACAACTGAGGAAACAACTACCAACGAACCTACTAACAAAACAAGCAAGGGATGCAACAAGTTCCACAACAAAAATGGTCGGCTTGCGAAACGGATGACAAAGCTTAAGAGATGGGTTGCAAACGAGGTTTTAAGCAACAAAGGTGTTTGCCACTAACCAAAGTTAGAGAAAACAAGGGTTCAAAGCAAGGTATAGGTACAACTTTGACTTGGGATTGACTAGTCAAATACTAGTCCTCAAGTATTAAATTTCAGGATTTTAGGAATTAATTCCTCAATAGAAATAGGATTTACTCAATTAATCTATTAATTGCATTTGGATTTCGGGTGTCACATCCTCTCCCCCTTCAAAGAAGCTTCGTCCCCGAAGCTTGGGTACGACGAATTTAAGGCAAAACGGTGAGAAGAAACAACATTGTGACAAGAGGTTCAAGAACAAACTCTTTTGGTCAAAGACTCCAAAAGATTCCAAGGCAAAGAAGTATTCCAAAGCAAGAAAGAAGGTATTTCAATTCAAGGATTGGCAAGAGTTTAACAAACGGATAGATTGAGCATCAAGAACTCTAGCCTCAACACAAACACCTACTTCTAGCCAACCACTAAGAACTAGACAACCAACACAAAGCACCAGCTGCTACTACTATGCTAACTAAGCAACAAGGCAACAAGCAAAACAAGCACAAAAGCAAACACAAACAACCAACAACGGCAACAACGGCTAAGGAGATACAACTACTAAGAAAAAGGCGAACAAGGATACCACAACACCGAACTAGAACGACTCGCTCTCCGACTCATCAGTGCTCCCTCGGATAGAACTGGTCTCAAGCTGATCCAACCTTTGGTTAACTGCGACGGACGGCGTCTTCATAAAAGCGAAGCAACTAAACCAACTACTCAAACCACAAGCTAACAACAACGACAAACAAGAGAGAACGACTAAACGCACAACTGAGGAAACAACTACCACGAACCTACTAACAAAACAAGCAAGGGATGCAACAAGGTTCCACAACAAAAATGGTCGGCTTGCGAAACGGATGACAAAGCTTAAGAGATGGGTTGCAAACGAGGTTTTAAGCAACAAAGGTGTTTGCCACTAACCAAAGTTAGAGAAAACAAGGGTTCAAAGCAAGGTATAGGTACAACTTTGACTTGGGATTGACTAGTCAAATACTAGTCCTCAAGTATTAAATTTCAGGATTTTAGGAATTAATTCCTCAATAGAAATAGGATTAATTACTCAATTAATCTATTAATTGCATTTGGATTTCGGGGTGTCACATCCTCTCCCCTTCAAAGAAGCTTCGTCCCCGAAGCTTGGGTACGACGAATTTAAGGCAAAACGGTGAGAAGAAACAACATTGTGACAAGAGGTTCAAGAACAAACTCTTTTGGTCAAAGACTCCAAAAGATTCCAAGGCAAAGAAGTATTCCAAAGCAAGAAAGAAGGTATTTCAATTCAAGGATTGGCAAGAGTTTAACAAACGGATAGATTGAGCATCAAAACTCTAGCCTCAACACAAACACCTACTTCTAGCCAACCACTAAGAACTAGACAACCAACACAAAGCACAGCTGCTACTACTATGCTAACTAAGCAACAAGGCAACAAGCAAAACAAGCACAAAAAAACAACAAACAACCAACAACGCAACAACGGCTAAGGAGATACAACTACTAAGAAAAAGGCGAACAAGGATACCACAACACGAACTAGAACGACTCGCTCTCCGACTCATCAGTGCTCCCCTCGGATAAAACTGGTCTCAAGCTGATCCAACCTTGGTTAACTGCGACGGACGGCGTCTTCATAAAAGCGAAGCAACTAAACCAACTACTCAAACCACAAGCTAACACAACGACAAACAAGAGAAACGACTAAACGCACAACTGAGGAAACAACTACCAACGAACCTACTAACAAACAAGCAAGGGATGCAACAAGGTTCCACAACAAAATGGTCGGCTTGCGAAACGGATGACAAAGCTTAAGAGATGGGTTGCAAACGAGGTTTTAAGCAACAAAGGTGTTTGCCACTAACCAAAGTTAGAGAAAACAAGGGTTCAAAGCAAGGTATAGGTACAACTTTGACTTGGGATTGACTAGTCAAATACTAGTCCTCAAGTATTAAATTTCAGGATTTTAGGAATTAATTCCTCAATAGAAATAGGATTAATTACTCAATTAATCTATTAATTGCATTTGGATTTCGGGTGTCACATCCTCTCCCCCTTCAAAGAAGCTTCGTCCCCGAAGCTTGGGTACGACGAATTTAAGGCAAAACGGTGAGAAGAAACAACATTGTGACAAGAGGTTCAAGAACAAACTCTTTTGGTCAAAGACTCCAAAAGATTCCAAGGCAAAGAAGTATTCCAAAGCAAGAAAGAAGGTATTTCAATTCAAGGATTGGCAAGAGTTTAACAAACGGATAGATTGAGCATCAAGAACTCTAGCCTCAACACAAACACCTACTTCTAGCCAACCACTAAGAACTAGACAACCAACACAAAGCACCAGCTGCTACTACTATGCTAACTAAGCAACAGGCAACAAGCAAAACAAGCACAAAAGCAAACAACAAACAACCAACAACGGCAACAACGGCTAAGGAGATACAACTACTAAGAAAAAGGCGAACAAGGATACCAAACACCGAACTAGAACGACTCGCTCTCCGACTCATCAGTGCTCCCCTCGGATAAAACTGGTCTCAAGCTGATCCAACCTTTGGTTAACTGCGACGGACGGCGTCTTCATAAAAGCGAAGC
>NW_017618767.1:0-3400 GCF_001879475.1 Ipomoea nil | reverse complement strand
GTGCCTACGTTGCGGCATATGCGGAACGGAGCGTGCCTAAGTTGCGGACTCATGCGGAACGAGTGTGCCTAAGTGCCGGACTTGTGGAACGAGCGTGCCTAAGTGCCGGACTGTGCGGAACGAGTTGCCTACGTTGCGGCATATGCGGAACGAGTTGCCTAAGTTGCGGACTCATGCGGAACGAGTGTGCCTAAGTGCGGACTCATGCGGAACGAGTGTGCCTAAGTAGGACTTGTGCGGAACGAGTGTGCCTAAGTATCGGACTTGTGCGGAAACGAGCGTGCCTAAGTTGCGGACTTGTGCGTGCTAGCGTGCCTACGTTCGGGCATATGCGGAACGAGTGTGCCTACGTTGCGGCATATGCGGAACGAGTGTGCTAAGTGCGGACTCATGCGGAACGAGTGCGCCTAAGTTGCGGACAGTTGCGGAACGAGGTGCCTAAGGCGGACAGTTGCGGAACGAGTGTGCCGAAGTTGCGGACTTGTGCGGAACGAGTGTGCCGAAGTAGCGTGCCTACGTTGCGGACTCATGCGGAACGAGTGGCCTACGTTGCGGCATATGCGAACGAGTGTGCCTAAGTTGCGACTCATGCGGAACGAGTGTGCCTAAGTGCGGACTTGTGCGGAACGAGTGTGCCTACGTTGCGGGCTCATGCGGAACGAGTGTGCCCAAGTTGCGGACTTATGGGGTACGAGCGTGCCTAAGTTGCGGACTCATGCGGAACGAGTGTGCCTAAGTGCCGGACTTGTGCGGAACGAGTGTGCCTACGTTGCGGGCTCATGCGGACGGTGTGCCAAGTTGCGACTTATGGGTACGAGGTGCCTAAGTTGCGGACTTATGCGGAACGAGGGTGCCTAAGTTGCGGCTTATGCGCAACGTTGTGCCTAAGTTGGACTCATGCGGTACGAGGGTGCCGAGGTTGCGGAATATGCGGTACGAGGGTGCCGAGGTTGCGGACTTATGCGGAACGAGGGTGCCGAGGTTGCGGAATTATCGGTACGAGGGTGCCCAAGTTGCGGAAAGTTGCGGTACGAGGTGCCCAAGTTGCGAAAGTTGCGGTACGAGAGTGCCAAGTTGCGGAAAGTTCGAGTGCCCAAGTTGCGGTACGAGGGTGCCCAAGTTGCGGACTTATGCGGAACGAGGGTGCCGAGGTTGCGGACTTATGCGGTACAAGGGTGCCGAGGTTGCGGACTTATGCGGTACGAGGGTGCCGAGGTTGCGGACTTATGCGGTACGAGGGTGCCGAGGTTGCGGACTTATGCGGTACGAGGGTGCCGAGGTTGCGGACTTACGAGGGTGCGAGGTTGCGAAAGTTGCGGTACGGGTGTGCCGAGGTTGAAAGTTGCGGTACGGGTGTGCCGAGGTTGCGGAAAGTTGCGGTACGGGTGCCGCGGTAAGGTTGCGGAAGGTTGCGGAAAGTTGCGGTACGGGTGGGCCGACGTTGCGGAAAATTGCGGTACGGTGGGCCGACGTTGCGGAAAATTGCGGTAGGGGGTGCCGAGGTTGCGGAAAGTTGCGGTACGGGTGGGCCGAGTTGCGGAAAGTTGCGGTACGGGGTGGGCCGAGGTTGCGGAAAATTGCGGTACGGGGGTGCCGAGGTTGCGGAAAGTTGCGGTACGAGGGTGCCCAAGTTGCGGACTTATGCGGTACGAGAGTGCCCAAGTTGCGGAAAATTGCGGTACGGGGGTGCCGAGGTTGCGGACTTATGCGGAACGGGTGTGCGAGGTTGCGGAAAGTTGCGGTACGGGTGTGCTGAGGTTGCGAAAGTTGCGGTAAGGGTGCCGGAAAGTTGCGGTACGAGGGTGCCGAGGTTGCGGAAAGTTGCGGTACGAGGGTGCCCAAGTTGCGGACTTATGCGGAACGGGGGGTGCCGAGGTTGCGGACTTATGCGGAACGAGGGTGCCGAGGTTGCGGACTTATGCGGAACGAGGGCGCCCAAATTGCGCACAGTTGCGGACGGATGCGGAAAATATCACGCAACAGAGGTTTACCCGCCTGCACCCCAGTACTTTTACGACGGTTCTGTGTTATGCCTTGGCCTATGTCGTTTTACGTCGTTCTCGTGCCAAAATGGCATATACATTTGTTTTAGAGCTTATTGTACTATTTAATTAGTGAGGCAAACGATATGCCATATATTCCTCTCACATTCCAACAATCCCAAGTACTTGGCTAAGTCAGACAAGGAACTTTGCGGACAGCTGGGCATAAATTTGGACATCGTCGTTTTCAATGAAATAATCATCCAAACGCTTTGAAATTACCAAGCATTGTTAAAATGCTCTAAACTAAAGGACCATGCAATAACATTTGAAAAAAAATGCACGGAACCACCCGAAATGACCGTGTGATTTACGGGACAAACCGTGTCTACTGCTGTCATGGGGTTTTTTTTTTTAAAACTACATATAGGGGGGATTATGTGGCTAGTTGATGATAAAAAAAAAAAAATGAGGAAAAAAAAAAAAAACAAGAAAGGTCTCTTTCTTGAACGGAAACGAATGATAATGAAAACGGATCAACACGAAAACCAACAATCAGTCCGTCGCTCTGACTTCTCTGTAACATTTGCTACTCTTCAATGTGTCTTCGTGCTCTTTGCACCGACATCCATTTGTGCACTTCCTTAAGAAACTAATCAATGTGTTCTTGTTGACCATTGGCTCTTAGGCACGATTGATAACATTGTGTCCTTTCGCCAATCGGAGCATCCGTGTTCTTCGCGACAGACTACGTCTCAACATCTTTTGCGGACACAATTGTGCTTTCTGAGCACACATCGAGCCTCCTTAAAAATCTGCCTAGTAAAAATATTAGTGTCCTTGGGGAAGGAATCAATCAGTGCCGCGCACCGGACGGAGGTGATCGCTTAGAGTAAGGACCTCACCAATGTTTCGCCGCTTAGGCTCAATCCGCGTTATTTCGTTGCAACGCCCAACTGTGCCACTTATTGGCTATATATCAACACAGCGAATGTTACTACTTCTTTAGGCACCCAGAAAGAATTCAGATTTTTCTCAAAATTAATTCTATTGTCCATCTACCACTATGGTTGAAGATTCTCTCTCTGCCATTTACATTTTCTTGATTTATGATATTGCTTGTACATACCAAGACTCCAAGATGACAAGAGGTTGGGGTATCGATAAATGCGCAGTGACATTCTGGTCATCCAAACTTCGAGACACTGAATTATTCCTATAGTAAATCGGATCTTACCTCAAGCGGTCTCTTCGTTATACTTAACAATCATTTACTCAGTTGGTGACAGCGAATTCTTTGCGTGCCCTGGTTACATTCTGGAGAGGGGAGCTTTCGAGGTGGAGAAGGAATGAGGGAGGGAAAGGGTTTATAGCGCGCTTTTATAATTCCTTTTCACATGGTTTAGCGATCCTAATAA